>NW_027592048.1:0-64746 GCF_964213995.1 Mustelus asterias
GCGTTGGGGGGCGGGGGGGCGGAGGGGGTTGGGGGGCGGGGGGGCGGAGGGGGTTGGGGGGCGGGGGGGCGGAGGGGGTTGGGGGGCGGGAGGGGGGAGGGGGTTGGGGGGCGGTGGGGGAGGGGGTTGGGGGGAGGGGGTTGGGGGGCGGGGGGGGAGGGGGTTGGGGGGCGGGGGGGAGGGGGTTGGGGGGCGGGGGGGAGGGGGTTGGGGGGCGGGGGGGAGGGGGTTGGGGGGCGGGGGGCGGGGGCGGGGGGAGGGAGTTGGGGGGCGGGGGGGGAGGGGGTTGGGGGGCGGGGGAGGAGGGGGTTGGGGGGCGGGGGAGGAGGGGATTGGGGGGCGGGGGAGGAGGGGGTTGGGGGGCGGGGGAGGAGGGGGTTGGGGGGCGGGGGAGGAGGGGGTTGGGGGGCGGGGGAGGAGGGGGTTGGGGGGCGGGGGAGGAGGGGGTTGGGGGGCGGGGGGGAGGGGGTTGGGGGGCGGGGGGGGAGGGGGTTGGGGGGCGGGGGGGAGGGGGTTGGGGGGCGGGGGGGAGGGGGTTGGGGGGCGGGGGGAAGGGGTTGGGGTGCGGGGGGGAGGGGGTTGGGGGGAGGGGGTTGGGGGGCGGGGGTGAGGGGGTTGGGGGGAGGGGGTTGGGGGGCGGGGGGGAGGGGGTTGGGGGGCGGGGGGGAGGGGGTTGGGGGGCGGGGGGGGAGGGGGTTGGGGGGCGGGGGGGGAGGGGGTTGGGGGGTGGGGGGGGAGGGGGATGGGGGGCGGGGGAGGAGGGGGTTGAGGGCCGGGGGGGAGGGGGTTGGGGGGCGGGGGGGGAGGGGGTTGGGGTTGGGGGGCGGGGGGGAGGGGGTTGGGGGGCGGGGGGGAGGGGGTTGGGGGGCGGGGGGGAGGGGGTTGGGGGGGCGGGGGGGAAGGGGGCGGGGGGCGGGGGGTGAGGGGGTTGGGGAGCGGGGGGGAGGGGGTTGGGGAGCGGGGTGAGGGGTTGGGGAGCGGGGGGGAGGGGGGCGGGGGGAGGGGGTTGGGGGGCGGGGGGGAGGGGTTGGGGGGCGGGGGGGAGGGTGTTGGGGGGCGGGGGAGGAGGGGGTTGGGGGGCGGGGGAGGAGGGGGTTGGGGGGCGGGGGAGGAGGGGGCGGGGGAGGAGGGGGTTGGGGGGCGGGGGAGGAGGGGGTTGGGGGGCGGGGGAGGAGGGGGTTGGGGGGCGGGGGAGGAGGGGGTTGGGGGGAGGGGGTTGGGGGGCGGGGGAGGAGGGGGTTGGGGGGCGGGGGGGGAGGGGGTTGGGGTGCGGGGGGGAGGGGGTTGGGGGGCGGGGGGGAGGGAGTTGGGGGGAGGGGGTTGGGGGGCAGGGGGGGAGGGGTTGAGGGGCAGGGGGGGAGGGGGTTGGGGGGCGGGGGGGGAGGGGGTTGGGGGGCGGGGGGGAGGGAGTTGGGGGGCGGGGGTGGAGGGGGTTGGGGGGCGGGGGGGAGGGCATTGGGGGGCGGGGGGGGAGGGGGTTGGGGGGCGGGGGGGGAGGGGGTTGGGGGGCGGGGGGGAGGGGGTTGGGGGGCGGGGGGGAGGGGGTTGGGGGGCGGGGGGGAGTGGGTTTGGGGGGAGGGGGTTGGGGGGCGGGGGGGAGGAAGGTGGGGGGTGGGGGGGGAGGGGGTTGGGGGGCGGGGGGGAGGGGGTTGGGGGGCGGGGGGGAGGGCATTGGGGGGCGGGGGGCGAGGGGGTTGGGGGGCGGGGGGGAGGGGGTTGGGGAGCGGGGGGGAGGGGGTTGGGGAGCGGGGTGAGGGGGTTGGGGAGCGGGGGGAGGGGGGCGGGGGGAGGGGGTTGGGGGGCGGGGGGGGGGTTGGGGGGCGGGGTGGGTTGGGAGGAGTGGGGGGGTTGGGGGGCGGGGGGGGGTTGGGGGGCGGGGGGGGTTGGGGGTTGGGGGGCGGGGGGGAGGGGGTTGGGGGGCGGAGGGGGTTGGGGGGCGGGGGGGGCGGAGGGGGTTGGGGGGCGGGGGGGGCGGAGGGGGTTGGGGGGCGGGGGGGGCGGGAGGGGGGCGGGGGGGGCGGAGGGGGTTGGGGGGCGGAGGGGGTTGGGGGCGGAGGGGGTTGGGGGGCGGAGGGGGTTGGGGGGCGGGGGGGCGGAGGGGGTTGGGGGGCGGGGGGGCGGAGGGGGTTGGGGGGCGGGGCGCGGAGGGGGTTGGGGGGCGGGGGGGCGGAGGGGGTTGGGGGGCGGGGGGGCGGAGGGGGTTGGGGGGCGGGGGGGCGGAGGGGATTGGGGGGCGGGGGGGCGGAGGGGGTTGGGGGAGGGGGTTGGGGGGCGGGGGGGGCGGAGGGGGGTTGGGGGGCGGGGGGGCGGAGGGGATTGGGGGGCGGGGGGGCGGAGGGGGGTTGGGGGGCGGAGGGGGGTTGGGGGGCGGAGGGGGTTGGGGGCGGGGCGGGTGGGCGGAGGGGGTTGGGGGGCGGGGGGGCGGAGGGGGTTGGGGGGCGGGGGGGGAGGGGGTTGGGGGGCGGGGGGGGAGGGGGTTGGGGGGAGGGGGTTGGGGGCGGGGGGGAGGGGGTTGGGGGGCGGGGGGGTGAGGGGGTTGGGGGGCGGGGGGAGGGGGTTGGGGGGAGGGGGTTGGGGGGGAGGGGGTTGGGGGGCGGGGGGGAGGGGGTTGGGGGGCGGGGGGGAGGGCGTTGGGGGGCGGGGGGAGGGGGTTGGGGGTAGGGGGTTGGGGGGCGGGGGGGCAGAGGGGGTTGGGGGCGGGGGGGGCGGAGGGGGTTGGGGGTTGGGGGGCGGAGGGGGGCGGGGGGCGGGGGGGATGAGGGGGTTGGGGGGTGGTGGGGCGGAGGGGGTTGGGGGGCGGGGGGGGCGGAGGGGTTGGGGGGCGGGGGGGCGGAGGGGGTTGGGGGGCGGAGGGGGTTGGGAGGCGGGGGGGGCGGAGGGGTTGGGGGGGAGGGGGTTGGGGGGCGGGAGGGGGTTGGGGGGCGGAGGGGGGTTGGGGGGCGGGGGGGCGGGGGGGCGGAGGGGGTTGGGGGGCGGAGGGGGTTGGGGGGCGGGGGGTTGGGGGGCGGGGGGGAGGGGGTTGGCGGGCGGGGGGGGGAGGGGGTTGGGGGGCGGGGGGGGGGGGTTGGGGGGCGGGGGGGGGGGTTGGGGCGGAGGGGGTTGGGGGCGGGGGGGGCGGAGGGTGTTGGGGGGCGGAGGGGGTTGGGGGGCGGGGGGGGGGTTGGGGGGCGGGGGGGGGGTTGGGGGCGGAGGGGGTTGGGGGGCGGGGGGCGGGAGGGTGTTGGGGGGCGGAGGGGGTTGGGGGGCGGGGGGGAGGGGGTTGGGGGGCGGGGGGGAGGGGGTTGGGGGGCGGGGGGGAGGGGGTTGGGTGGCGGGGGGGAGGGGGTTGGGGGGCGGGGGGGAGGGGGTTGGCGGGCGGGGGGGGGGAGGGGGTTGGCGGGCGGGGGGGGGAGGGGGTTGGGGGGCGGGGGGGGCGGAGGGGGTTGGGGGCGGTGGGGGCGGAGGGGGTTGGGGGGCGGAGGGGGTTGGGGGGGGGGGGGCGGAGGGGGTTGGGGGGCGGGGGGGGCGGAGGGGGGTTGGGGGGCGGAGGGGGTTGGGGGGCGGAGGGGCGGAGGGGGTTGGGGGGCGGGGGGGTTGGGGGGGCGTAGGGGGTTGGGGGGCGGGGGGGCGGAGGGGGTTGGGGGGCGGAGGGGGTTGGGGGGGCGGGGGGGCGGAGGGGGTTGGGGGGCGGAGGGGGTTGGGGGGCGGGGGGCGGAGGGGGTTGGGGGGCGGAGGGGGGCGGGGGGGCGGGGGGGCGGAGGGGGGCGGGGGGCGGAGGGGGTGGTGGGTGGAGGGGGGGGGTTGGGGGGGCGGGGGGAGGGGGTTGGGGGGCGGGGGGAGGGGGTTGGGGGGCGGGGGGGAGGGGGTTGGGGGGCGGGGGGGGAGGGGGTTGGGGGGCGGGGGGGGAGGGGGTTGGGGGGCGGGGGGGGAGGGGGTTGGGGCGGGGGGGGAGGGGGTTGGGGGGCGGGGGGGGAGGGGGTTGGGGGGCGGGGGGGGGAGTGGGTTGGGGGGCGGGGGGGGGTTGGGGGGCGGGGGGGGGGTTGGGGGGCGGGGGGGGTTGGGGGGCGGGGGGGGGTTGGGGGGCGGGGGGGGTTGGGGGTTGGGGGGCGGGGGGAGGGGGTTGGGGGGCGGAGGGGGTTGGGGGGGCGGGGGGGGCGGAGGGGGTTGGGGGGCGGGGGGGGCGGAGGGGTTTGGGGGGCGGGGGGGGCGGGGGGGCGGAGGGGGTTGGGGGGCGGAGGGGGTTGGGGGGCGGAGGGGGTTGGGGGGCGGAGGGGGCGGGGGGGCGGAGGGGGTTGGGGGGCGGGGGGGCGGAGGGGGTTGGGGGGCGGGGCGCGGAGGGGGTTGGGGGGCGGGGGGGCGGAGGGGGTTGGGGGGCGGGGGGGCGGAGGGGGTTGGGGGGCGGGGGGCGGGGGGGCGGAGGGGGTTGGGGGGCGGGGGGGCGGAGGGGGTTGGGGGCGGAGGGGGGGTTGGGGGCGGGGGGGGTTGGGGGCGGGGGGGGGTTGGGGGGCGGGGGGGGTTGGGGGGCGGGGGGGGTTGGGGGTTGGGGGGCGGGGGGGAGGGGGTTGGGGGGCGGAGGGGGTTGGGGGGCGGGGGGGGCGGAGGGGCGGGGGGGCGGAGGGGTTGGGGGGGGCGGGGGGGCGGAGGGGGGCGGGGGGGCGGAGGGGGTTGGGGGGCGGAGGGGGTTGGGGGGCGGAGGGGGTTGGGGGGCGGGGGGGCGGAGGGGGTTGGGGGGCGGGGGGGCGGAGGGGGTTGGGGGGCGGGGCGCGGAGGGGGTTGGGGGGCGGGGGGGCGGAGGGGGTTGGGGGGCGGGGGGCGGAGGGGGTTGGGGGGCGGGGGGGCGGAGGGGGTTGGGGGGCGGGGGGGCGGAGGGGGTTGGGGGGCGGAGGGGGTTGGGGGGCGGAGGGGGTTGGGGGGCGGGGGGGCGGAGGGGGTTGGGGGGCGGGGGGGCGGAGGGGGTTGGGGGGCGGGGGGGCGGAGGGGGTTGAGGGGCGGAGGGGTTGGGGGGCGGAGGGGGTTGGGGGGCGGGGGGCGGAGGGGGTTGGGGGGCGGGGGGGCGGAGGGGGTTGGGGGGCGGAGGGGGTTGGGGGGCGGGGGGGCGGAGGGGGTTGGGGGGCGGAGGGGGTTGGGGGGCGGGGGGGCGGAGGGGGGTTGGGGGGTGGGGGGTCGGAGGGGGTTGGGGGCGGGGGGCGGAGGGGGTTGGGGGCGGGGGGGCGGGGGGGCGGAGGGGGTTGGGGGGCGGGGGGGCGGAGGGGGTTGGGGGGCGTGGGGGCGGAGGGGGTTGGGGGGCGGGGGGGCGGAGGGGTTGGGGGGCGGGGGGGCGGAGGGGGCGGGGGGGCGGAGGGGGTTGGGGGGCGGGGGGCGGAGGGGGTTGGGGGGCGGGGGGCGGTGGGGGTTGGGGGGCGGGGGGCGGAGGGGCTTGGGGGGCGGGGGGGCGGAGGGGGTTGGGGGGCGGAGGGGTTGGGGGGCGGAGGGGGTTGGGGGGCGGGGGGGCGGATGGGGTTGGGGGGCGGGGGGGCGGAGGGGTTGGGGGGCGGGGGGGCGGAGGGGGTTGGGGGGCGGAGGGGTTGGGGGGCGGGGGGCGGAGGGGGTTGGGGGTGGGGGGTCGGAGGGGGTTGGGGGCGGGGGGCGGAGGGGGTTGGGGGCGGGGGGCGGAGGGGGTTGGCGGCGGGGGGGCGGAGGGGGTTGGGGGGCGTGGGGGCGGAGGGGGTTGGGGGGCGTGGGGGCGGAGGGGGTTGGGGGGCGGGGGCGGAGGGGGCGGGGGGCGGAGGGGGTTGGGGGGCGGGGGGGCGGAGGGGGTTGGGGGGCGGGGGGGCGGAGGGGGTTGGGGGGCGGGGGGCGGGAGGGGGTTGGGGGGCGGGGGGCGGAGGGGCTTGGGGGGCGGGGGGGCGGAGGGGGTTGGGGGGCGGGGGGGCGGAGGGGGTTGGGGGGCGGAGGGGGCGGGGGGGCGGAGGGGGCGGGGGGCCGGAAGGGTTTGGGGGGCGGGGGGGCGGAGGGGGTTGGGGGGCGGGGGGGCGGAGGGGGTTGGGGGGCGGGGGGCGGAGGGGGTTGGGGGGCGGGGGGGCGGAGGGGGTTGGGGGGCGGGGGGGGAGGGGGTTGGGGGGCGGGGGGGGAGGGGGTTGGGGGGCGGGGGGGGAGGGGGATGGGGGGCGGGGGGGGAGGGGGGTTGGGGGCGGGGGGGTGAGGGGGTTGGGGGCGGGGGAGGGGGTTGGGGGGAGGGGGTTGGGGGGAGGGGGTTGGGGGGCGGGGGGGGAGGGGGTTGGGGGGCGGGGGGGAGGGCGTTGGGGGCGGGGGTTGGGGGGCGGGGGGCGGAGGGGGTTGGGGGCGGGGGGGGCGGGGGGGCAGAGGGGGTTGGGGGGTGGGGGGGGCGGAGGGGGTTGGGGGCGGAGGGGTTGGGGGGCGGGGGGCGGGGGGGATGAGGGGGTTGGGGGGCGGGGGGGCGGAGGGGGTTGGGGTGCGGGGGGGGCGGAGGGGTTTGGGGGGCGGGGGGGCGGAGGGGTTGGGGGGCGGAGGGGGTTGGGGGGCGGGGGGGCGGAGGGGGTTGGGGGGCGGAGGGGGTTGGGGGGCGGAGGGGGTTGGGGGGCGGAGGGGGTTGGGGGGCGGGGGGGCGGGGGGGCGGAGGGGGTTGGGGGGCGGAGGGGGTTGGGGGGCGGGGGGAGGGGGTTGGGGGCGGGGGGGAGGGGGTTGGGGGGCGGGGGGGAGGGAGTTGGCGGGCGGGGGGGGAGGGGGTTGGGGGGCGGGGGGGGGGTTGGGGGGCGGGGGGGGTTGGGGGCGGAGGGGGTTGGGGGGCGGGGGGCGGAGGGTGTTGGGGGGCGGAGGGGGTTGGGGGGCGGGGGGGAGGGGGTTGGGGGGCGGGGGGAGGGGTGGGTGGGGCGGGGGGGAGGGAGTTGGGGGGCGGGGGGGGAGGGGGTTGGGGGGCGGGGGGGGAGGGGGTTGGCGGGCGGGGGGGGAGGGGTTTGGCGGGCGGGGGGGGAGGGGGTTGGGGGGCGGGGGGGTTGGGGGGCGGGGGGGGTGGGGGGCGGGGGGGGGGGTTGGGGGGCGGAGGGGGTTGGGGGGCGGGGGGGGCGGAGGGAGTTGGGGGGCGGGGGGGGCGGAGGGGGTTGGGGGGCGGGGGGGCGGAGGGGGTTGGGGGGCGGGGGGCGGAGGGGGTTGGGGGGGCGGAGGGGGTTGGGGGGCGGGGGGGCGGAGGGGGTTGGGGGGCGGGGGGGCGGAGGGGGTTGGGGGGCGGAGGGGGTTGGGGGGCGGGGGGGGCGGAGGGGGTTGGGGGGCGGAGGGGGTTGGGGGCGGGGGGGCGGAGGGGGTTGGGGGGCGGGGGGGCGGAGGGGGTTGGGGGGCGGGGGGGCGGAGGGGGTTGGGGGGCGGGGGGCGGATGGGGTTGGGGGCGGGGGGGCGGAGGGGGTTGGGGGCGGGGGGGGCGGAGGGGGTTGGGGGGCGGAGTGGGTTGGGGGGCGGAGGGGGTTGGGGGGCGGGGGGCGGAGGGGGTTGGGGGGCGGGGGGGCGGAGGGGGTTGGGGGGCGGGGGGCGGAGGGGGTTGGGGGGCGGGGGGGGGGAGGGGGTTGGGGGGCGGGGGGGCGGAGGGGGTTGGGGGGCGGGGGGGCGGAGGGGGCGGGGGGGCGAGGGGGCGGAGGGGCGGAGGGGTTGGGGGGCGGGGGGCGGAGGGGGTTGGGGGGCGGAGGGGTTGGGGGGCGGGGGGGCGGAGGGGGTTGGGGGGCGGGGGTGCGGAGGGGGATTGGGGGCGGGGGGCGGAGGGGGTTGGGGGGCGGGGGGGCGGAGGGGGTTGGGGGGCGGGGGGCGGACGGGGTTGGGGGGCGGGGGGGCGGAGGGGGTTGGGGAGCGGGGGGGCGGAGGGGGTTGGGGCGGGGGGGCGGAGGGGTTTGGGGGGCGGGGAGGGGGGGAGGGGGTTGGGGGGCGGTGGGGGAGGGGGTGGGGGAGGGGGTTGGGGGGCGGGGGGGGAGGGGGTTGGGGGGCGGGGGGGGAGGGGGTTGGGGGGGCGGGGGGGGGGGAGGGGGTTGGGGGGCGGGGGGAGGGGGGTTGGGGGGGGGGTGGGGAGGGGGTTTGGGGGGCGGGGGAGGAGGGTGTTGGGGGGCGGGGGAGGAGGGGATTGGGGGGGGGGGGGCGGAGGGGGTTGGGGGGCGGGGGAGGAGGGGGTTGGGGGGCGGGGGAGGAGGGGGTTGGGGGGCGGGGGAGGAGGGGGTTGGGGGGCGGGGGGAGGGGGTTGGGGGGCGGGGGGGAGGGGGTTGGGGGGCGGGGGGGAGGGGGTTGGGGGCGGGGGGGAGGGGGTTGGGGGGCGGGGGGAGGGGGTTGGGGGGAGGGGGTTGGGGGGCGGGGGGGAGGGGTTGGGGGGAGGGGGTTGGGGGGCGGGGGGGAGGGGGTTGGGGGGCGGGGGGGGAGGGGGTTGGGGGGCGGGGGGGGAGGGGGTTGGGGGCGGGGGGGGGGGTTGGGGGGCGGGGGGAGGAGGGGGTTGAGGGCCGGGGGGGACGGGGTTGGGGGGCGGGGGGGGAGGGGGTTGGGGTTGGGGGGCGGGGGGGAGGGGGTTGGGGGGCGGGGGGGAGGGTGTTGGGGGGCGGGGGGGGAGGGGGTTGGGGGGCGGGGGGGAAGGGGGCGGGGGGCGGGGGGTGAGGGGGTTGGGGAGCGGGGGGGAGGGGGTTGGGGAGCGGGGTGAGGGGGTTGGGGAGCGGGGTGAGGGGGTTGGGGAGCGGGGGGGAGGGGGGCGGGGGGAGGGGGTTGGGGGGCGGGGGGGAGGGGTTGGGGGGCGGGGGGGAGGTGGTTGGGGGGCGGGGAGGAGGGGGTTGGGGGGCGGGGAGGAGGGGGTTGGGGGGGCGGGGAGGAGGGGGCGGGGGAGGAGGGGGTTGGGGGGCGGGGGAGGAGGGGGTTGGGGGGCGGGGGAGGAGGGGGTTGGGGGGCGGGGGAGGAGGGGGTGGGGGGAGGGGGTTGGGGGGCGGGGGAGGAGGGGGTTGGGGGGTGGGGGGGAGGGGGTTGGGGTGCGGGGGGGAGGGGGTTGGGGGGCGGGGGGGAGGGAGTTGGGGGGAGGGTGTTGGGGGGCAGGGGGGGAGGGGTTGGGGGGCAGGGGGGGAGGGGGTTGGGGGGCGGGGGGGGAGGGGGTTGGGGGGCGGGGGGGAGGGAGTTGGGGGGCGGGGGTGGAGGGGGTTGGGGGGCGGGGGGGAGGGCATTGGGGGGCGGGGGGGAGGGGGTTGGGGGGCGGGGGGGGAGGGGGTTGGGGGGCGGGGGGGAGGGGGTTGGGGGGCGGGGGGGGGGAGGGGGTTTGGGGGGAGGAGGTTGGGGGGCGGGGGGGAGGGAGTTGGGGGGTGGGGGGGGAGGGGGTTGGGGGGCGGGGGGGGAGGGCATTGGGGGGCGGGGGGGAGGGGTTTGGGGGGCGGGGGGGAGGGGGTTGGGGGGCGGGGGGGGAGGGGGTTGGGGGGGAGGGGGTTGGGGGGCGGGGGGAGGGGGGAGGGGGTTGGGGGGGAGGGTGGAGGGGGTTGGGGGGGGAGGGGGGAGGGGTTTGGGGGGGAGGGGGTTGGGGGGCGGGGGGGAGGGGGTTGGGGGGCGGTGGGGAGGGGGTTGGGGGGCGGGGGGAGGGGGTTGGTGGGTGGGGGGGGAGGGGATTGGGGGGCGGTGGGGGAGGGGGCTGGGGGGCGGGGGGGAGGGGGTTGGGGGGCGGGGGGGAGGGGGTTGGGGGGCGGGGGGAGGGGGTTGGGGGCGGGGGGAGGGGTTTGGGGGGCGGGGGGGAGGGGGTTGGGGGGCGGGGGGGAGGGGGGGTTGGGGGGCGGGGGGAGGGGGTTGGGGGGCCGGGGGGAGGGGGTTGGGGGTGGGGGGGGAGGGGGTTGGGGGGCGGGGGGGGGAGGGGGTTGGGGGGCGGGGGGGGGGTTGGGGGGCGGGGGGGGGAGTTGGGGGGCGGGGGGGGAGGGGGTTGGGGGGCGGGGGGAGGGGTTTGGGGGCCGGGGGGGAGGGGGTTGGGGGGCGGGTGGGAGGGGGTTGGGGGGTGGGGGGGGAGGGGGTTGGGGGGCGGGGGGGAGGGAGCGGGGGGGGAGGGGGTTGGGGGGAGGGGGTTGGGGGGCGGGGGGTAGGGGGTTGGGGGGCGGGGGGGGAGGAGGTTGGGGGGCGGGGGGGAGGGGGTTGGGGGGCGGGGGAGGGGGTTGGGGGGCGGGGGGGAGGGGGTTGGGGGGCGGGGGGAGGGGGTTGGGGGGGCGGGGGGGGAGGGGGTTGGGGCGGCGGGGTGGGAGGGGGTTGGGGGGCGGGGGGGGAGGGGTTGGGGGGCGGGGGGGGGAGGGGGTTGGGGGGGGGGTTGGCGGGCGGGGGGGAGGGCGTTGGGGGGCGGGGGGGAGGGGGTTGGGGGGAGGGGGTTGGGGGGCGGGGGGGAGGGGGCGGCGTGGAGGGGGCGGGGGGGAGGGGGTTGGGGGGAGGGGGCGGGGGGAGGGGGTTGGGGGTGGGGAGGGGGTTGGGGGGCGGGGGGGCGTTGGGGTGCGGGGGGTTGGGGGGCGGGGGGGGTTGGGGGGCGGGGGGGGTTGGGGGGCGGGGGGGGTTGGGGGGCGGGGGGTTGGGGGGCGGGGGGCGGGGGGGTTAGGGGGCGGGGGCGGGGTGGGTTGGGGGGGGGGGTTGGGGGGCGGGGGGGTTGGGGGGCGAGGGGGTTGGGGGGCGGGGTTGGGGTTGGGGGGCGGGGGGGGTTGGGGGGCGGGGGGGGGTTGGGGGGCGGGGGGGTTGGGGGGCGGGGGGGTTGGGGGGCGGGGGTGGCGGGGGGGTTGGGGGCGGGGGGTTGGGGGGCGGGGGGTTGGGGGGCGGGGGGGGTTGGTGGGCGGGGGGGGTTGGTGGGCGGGGGGGTTGGGGGGCGGGGGGTGTTGGGGTGGGTTGGGGGGCGGGGGGGGTTGGGGGGCGGGGGGGGTTGGGGGGCGGGGGGGGTTGGAGGGCGGGGGGGGGTTGGGGGTGGGGGGGGTTGGGGGGGCGGGGGGGGCGGGGGGGGTGGGGGGCGGGGGGGGTTGGGGCGGGGGAGTTGGGGGGCGGGGGGGTTGGGGGGCGGGGGGTTGGGGGGCGGGGGGGGTTGGGGGCGGGGGAGTTGGGGGGCGGGGGGGGTTGGGGGGCGGGGGGGGTTGGGGGGCGGGGGTGGTTGGGGGGTGGGGGGGGGTTGGGGGGCGGGGGGGGTTGGGGGGCGGGGGGGGTTGGGGGGCGGGGGGGGTTGGGGGGCGGGGGGGGTTGGGGGGTGGGGGGGGTTGGGGGGTGGGGGGGGTTGGGGTGCGGAGCGGGGGGTTGGGCAGCAGGAGATCTCCCGGTACATTGGGAGATCAAGGTGCCTGCACAATGGTGCCCCTGGAGCTCAGCAGACAGCTTCATTGGTGATGGGGGGGGATAGTATAGAATTCTAGTATCAGGTCCTTCATCTTAGTTTTACTATAATAAGTAGACTAGGTTAAGGTAATTATAAAGTGCCTTATAAAAATAGTAAGAATTCACAATGTGCCTGGAACAAAATATACAAAGGTATTATAAACTGCGAAGGTATTATAAACTGTACAACCACAAATTAACCAAGTATTATAAGCTTAAAGTGTAATTTCAATACATTTGTATTTTGCACCTTGGCCAACTTTGTTCTGAATGCAGCATGATGGGAAACACAGTGGTAGACAGGTGAAATTCCGTAAATACAATGGAGCACAGAAAGGCAGCTTCTGTTATCTGTTTTTGGAGACGCGAAAACAAATTTAATCATAGGCTTGCTATTTAAGGGAGTAAATTCGTTCATGGGTAGCGAGGCTGGAGCATGCTCTCAAGCTGATAAAGGAGGCCCAGGTTCCACTGAAAGAGTGACTCCTTTCACCAATTAAAAATCACAGATATTGGCTATGGCGTTGGTTACTGGTAATGACGTGGGTTAGGTTTCCCAGGTAAAGGGGAAGGAACCTACATGGGCAATAAGCTAATAAGCTCCTATTCCTGTTGACAGGTGGAACGTTATTAGAACATAAGAACATAAGAACTAGGAGCAGGAATAAGCCATCTGGCCCCTTGAGCCTGCTCCGCCATTCAATAAGATCATGGCTGATCTTTTTGTGGACTCAGCTCCACTTACCCGCCCGCTCACCATAAACCTTAATTCCTTTACTGTTCAAAAATGTATCTATCCTTGCCTTAAAAACATTCAATGAGGTTACCTCAACTGCTTCACAGGGCAGGGAATTCCACAGATTCACAACCCTTTGTGTGAAGAAGTTCCTCCTCAACTCAATCCTAAATCTGCTCCCCCTTATTTTGAGGCCATGCCCCTAGTTCTAGTTTCACCCGCCAGTGGAAACAACTTCCCTGCTTCTATCTTATCTATTCCCTATATAATCTTATACGTTTCTATAAGATCTCCCCCCATTCTTCTCAATTCCAATGAGTTTAGCCCCAGTCTACTCAGTCTCTCCTCATAAGCCAACCCTCTCAACTCCGGAATCAACCTAGTGAATCTCCTCTGCACTCCTTCCAGTGTTAGTATATCCTTTCTCAAGTAAGGAGACCAAAACTGTACACAGTACTCCAAGTGTGGCCTCACCAGCACCTTATACAGCTGCAACATAACCTCGCTGTTTTTAAACTCCATCCCTCTAGCAATGAAGGACAAAATTCCATTTGCCTTCTTAATTACCTGCTGCACCTGCAAATCAACCCCTTGTGATTCTTGCACAAGGACACCCAGGTCCCTCTGCACAGCAGCATGCTGCAATTTTTTACCATTTAAATAATAGTCCATTTTGCTGTTATTCCTACCAAAATGGATGACCTCACATTTACCAACATTGTACTCCATCTGCCAGACCCTTGTCCACTCACTTAAACTATCTATATCCCTTTGCAGACTTTCAGAGTCCTCTGCACACTTTGCTCTGCCACTCATCTTAGTGTCATCTGCAAATTTTGACACTCTACACTTGGTCCTCAACTCCAAATCATGTATGTAAATTGGCTGAGGTAATAATGTGTGATGTTGTGATTGGGCCCTCCACTCTGATTGACGAGACTGGGTGGGATATTGAAATGTTCAGAATAATATAATAATTTTACCTTGCAATATTAGCTCAGAGAGGACAGTCAACCCTCATTGACTGTGTCTCTCTCCTGATGCATGCATTAGCAAATAAATTCCTTTTCATTCTTTAACTGTACACTGTCTTTCGCAGCCGATGTATTAGTTGAGTGAGGTTCAACAAGTACAGAGCACCCCAGGGGATACCTAAGAAAATTCCTCTTACAATCAGTGAGATTAGGCTCTGTAATAAATCTTCGGAGGCAGAAGTCCCTTCACCAAAATCCCTTTATTTACAAACTCTAACAGCAGTACACAGAGCGCTAACAATTAACAGTCTATCTCCAGACGTGTCAGAAGAACTCACACTCCCGGTTAAGTACAAAGCAAAGACTCCCTGATTGGCCCATCAATTGGATCCTCAATCAATGACACTCTTTTGTGCCCAACCAAATAAACAAAATCAAATTAACTTAGGTACAACTCAAAAGGGGCAGTTCCCTAAAAGTTTTAGAAAGCCTTGGTCTGAAATCAATGTTCTTGTACATTTCAGCATGGGACTGATTTTCATTTTACTGAGTGTGAAAATAGAGGTTTTAGATTATTGCCAAGGTACAGATGTGTCAATTGTGTGTCTAGTTTGGATCATCCAGAGCAGAAACAGCCTCAGGTGAAGAAGCTGCAGTATTTTATATGCTGGGAAAATTCTGACAAGTCATGGCACTATCAGAGAAACATGAATAGGCCGTTTAGCCTCTGCATGGGCTGCTGGTGGGCAGGAAGTCGGCTACCTCCTTTGGGGACACCTGTTCCCCAGGAGGGTACCACGCCTCCATTTCCCTCCACCCAGCCTCTCCAACACAACCCTCACCAAATCCTCTCCACATCACTGGGTTTCCCAGCTGGGCCTGCCTGCAGCCATCTTTTCTTTGTGGGCACTGGTTGTCGTCTCAGCTGTGACCATTACTTTCTCTGGCACTGCTGAGAATACAGAGCCCTCAGCCTATCAGATTGGTTCCCTTGGGTGGGCCTTCCTGTCCCTGGGCAAGAGGAACAGAAGTCCTTGCCTCACCATATGTAGGCTACTCCAATGTATTATCACTGTTCGCCAGTTTGACTTGGTGGAGGGAGGGCATGGGTCATCCGTCCCCCTGTAAAATCCACCCCATGATGTTAGTTCCACGGGAAGGAAGGGCACCTCATGACTGGAATCCACCTACAATCAGCCTAGGATCACTCACTTCCTGAAATGGTGAAGCGCTATTAGGTATTTCCCAGTGGAAAGTAAACTTGGGTGGGCTGCCGGCCGGATTCAATGAGGCCCTGCCAGATGGGTGCGGTTAAAATGACCACCCATTGATCTTTCATTGAGCAAGGTCTGCAAAGAGGAGAAACAGGATAATTTGCGGTGTATTTGCTGCTGAGTACTATATTCATTTAATTATTTGGATAAAGATAGTAATCCGTTTACGGACTTGCTCGTGCATAATATCAAGAGTTGAACAAGATTTCCTGGCCCTGAAACCTTGCAGGGTTTTCTCTCTACTCAAAAGGTACTCCAAAGATGTGCGGGCTAGGTGGATTGGCCATGCTAAATTGCCCCTTCGTGTTAGGGGGACTAGCTAGGGTAAATGTATGGGGATAGGGACTGGATGGGGTTGTAGTTGGTGCACACCTGATGGGCCGAATGGCCTCCTTCTGCATTGTAGGATTCTATGATCTAACTCAGCAAGGTTAACTATAACTGTGACAAGAAATCCCTGGCTGTTCACACCCACCACCAGTGAGAACTGAGAATTTGGCTTTCAGCCAAACGCATGTTCTGTATTACCAAGGATCTGAGGCATAATTCTTGTAACCTTAAAAGTACAAAGTGGGTCACAGAGGAAGAAAAGGGCACAGATTATTCTCTTATTTCGATTGGGCATCAAGTATCAATACGACTGCTGTGGATAGAGGAAAATCATCTGAGATTTACACACCCAAAATGAAATCCATTTGATTTTCTTTCCATGAAAGTAATTCATGGGAAATCAAGCAGTCTTGACCCATGCTCATTATCCTGTGCATGTAAGAGGGAAATATGTCCTGAATCAACTATTGTTCAACCAAGCTTACCAAATTAATATGACTATTTTAATTAATATAATAGTTGCGTAAACTCATCCTTTCCCACTTACACGTGTTATCTAGCACTTTACCTTCAAAGAACAAAGAAAATTACAGCACAGGGACAGGCCATTCGGCCCTCCAAGTCTGCACCGACCATGCTGCCCGACTTAACTAAAACCCCCTACCCTTCCGGGGACCATATCCCTTTATTCCCATCTCATTCATGTATTTGTCAAGACACCCCTTAAAAGTCACTACCGTATCTGCTGCCACTACCTCCCCCGGCAGCAAGTTCCAGGCACCCACCACCCTGTGTAAAAAATCTGCTTCATACATCTCCTTTAAACCTTGCCCGTTGTACCTTAAACTCCCTAGTGCCCCCTAGTAATTGACTCTTCCATCCTGGGAAAAAGCTTCTGACTATCCACTCTGTCCATGCCTCTCATAATCTTGTAGACTTCTATCAGGTCGTCCCTCAACCTCCGTCATTCCAGTGAGAACAAACCAAGTTTCTCCAACCTCTCCTCATAGCTAATGCCCTCCATACCAGGCAACATTCTGGTAAATCTTTTCTGTACCCTCTCCAAAGCCTCCACATCCTTCTGGTAGTGTGGCGACCAGAATTGAACACTGTATTCCAAGTGCGGCCTAACTAAGGTTCTATAAAGCTGCAACATGACTTGCCAATTTTTAAACTCAATGCCCCGAAGGCAAGCATGCTGTATGCCTTCTTGACTACCTTCTCCATCTGCATTGCCACTTTCAGTGACCTGTGTACCTGTATAGCCAGATCCCTCTGCCTATCAATACTCTTAAGGGTTCTGCCATTTACTGTATATTTCCTATCTGTATTAGACCTTCCAAAGTACATTACCTCACATTTGTCCGGATTAAACTCCATCTGCCATCTCTCCGCCCAAGTCTCCAACTGATCTATATCCTGCTGTATCCTCCGATGGTCCTCATTGCTATCTCCAAATCCATCGATTTATTTCATTTATTTCAGTCAGCTTTAAGTAACTTTTACCTGCTTTGTAATCAAACCACATACTTTATATACCAGCAGTGATGAGCCTGGAGAAAGCAGTGAGCAGAAGTCAATTTTAAAGTGACAGTTCAGGTCTCGGATGGTAATATTGCACCCGATCCTGCCATCCCGACGTGGATGTTTTTTGGTGCCTTGGGTTGGGAGAATTGCATGTTGGCCACTTCACGAGATTCGCACATGCGGTCCAGATGCATACGGGTCTCCCACAGCAGGAGACCAGGCGCAGTGGGGACCACGCTGGAAACTGGCGGGAAGACAAGGTAAGTGATTTAAATCTGTTTTTAATGTTATTCAAATGTGATTATCAGGCCCGGCACGGAATCTCCGAGCCCCGACAGCATCTCCCACCCCGCCAGGAGTATTTCACTCCGGTGGGGTTTAGAGTAGTTACCCACTTGCGGGGAACAGCGGGAAATCCCGCCAGAGTTATGGGGAGGCATTTCTAGGCCCCCCAGTGGGTTGGGCGGTGAGGGGGTGGTGCCCCCTGGGCATGGGCACCTTGGCAGTGCCAGTCTGTACCGCTGGCACTGCCCAAGGGGAAAAGTGCCCATGCCCAGGGTGCACCTTGGCACTGCCCACCAGACATCGGGGCTAGCTGGGGGTGGGGCCTTGGGGGCAGTGCCAAGGGGGTGTGGCCTGGGATGGTGCCTATTGTGGGTGGGACCAAGTGATGGGGTCAATGGGGCGGGGCCTATTATGGGCAGGGCCATGGTGCAGGGCCAAAGGGTGAAGCCTGTTGTGGACGGGGCAAAGGGGGCGATTGGGGAGGGTGAGAGTTCCGCTGCCATTCTGCAGATAGGATCGGTCTGGGCTGGTGGGAGGCCAGTGATCGGGGCAAGCTGGGCGGGGGGGGTGAATTGTCTGCCAGGTGTGTCTACCTCCTGGGGGGGGGGGGGCGTCACCGATGGCGGGGTGCGGGGGTCTGCTGGGGGGTGGTGGGGGAGGATTGTCACTGCTGGCGGGGGGGGGGGCTGGAGATTATAGTGCCCCAGGACACGATCGGGCTGTGATCGGGCCGTGAGGGTGTCGCGAGGAGCAGTGCTTAATGCAGTCAGAGGGTCATTACAGAGGGAATGCTGCACTGTCAGAGGGTCAGTACTGAGGGAATGCTGCACTGTCACAGGGTCAGTACTGAGGGAGCGCCGCACTGTCACAGGGTCAGTACTGAGGGAGCGCCGCACTGTCAGAGGGTCAGTACTGAGGGTCCCGGGCTGGCCAGTGATCGGGCTGGCTAGCAAACTGCAGGCTAACAGATTGGGGCCACTGTGCATGCGCAAAGGCCCAGAACTGACAGACTCCGGTGTGAATAGGCCCCGCCCCCCTGAGCTTTTAATGAGATTCACAATTGTGACCTCTGCATTGCACAGAGTGTGGGAGATTCGAGTCTGAACTCCCACGGAAAACACAGTCGTGAATTACATCATTTTTCCCGCCAATTCAGCACATAAAATTTTTTTGGGAGAATCAGACCCACGTTTTCTGCTATGAAGTACAAGGAGATCCTGTTTGTTACTTCCCCATTGCCTGTGTAGATCCTCCAGGGTTCTATCTTTAGACTGATTACACATTGACATTTCAGCATTTTGTAATATTCCATTTGTCCTTATTCTGAGTTTCACTGTGACATGACATTCCACCAGCATGACGTTTGTTTGTTTCTGCTGACCGGTACCAGTCTCCAACTAACAATATTTTAACCCACTGCAGACAGTAATTATTGGAACAATACCTCACACTTATGATTTTTTTCAGTTCATTCAGGGAATACTGCAAAGAAATATTTGTGGTTTCAGATGTTGTGTGCAAGAAAAATGTATGTGTGCAGTGCCTTGAAAGCACCCAGAAAGACCCTTAGTATTTACTCAAAGGGTTAAATTACAAAGTTCACTTTTCCTCATATTACTTCTGGTTCCGTTTTATTAGAGACAAAGTATGCTGCTCCCGATTGCAGTGTTTATTTTACTTCAACGATGAATCACAGGGAAGTCCCTTTGAAAATATTCTGTGTATAAGCAATTATTTCAACTTTGCTGCAACAATATATGCATTTACTGGGAGGAAATCGGTACAGTCCTTAACTGTTCTAAAATATTTAGTCTTGTCTGAAGTTCCTTGAACAGCCTTTTGTTTCACCGACAACCATCATGTCAAACTGCAGCAACAACCTGCCGAGTTCTGAAGATCAGATTAAAGGTAGGACCACGGATTATGGTTTTAAATCTTAAAAGCCATCCAGTCTCCCAGTGTTCACTTTCTGAAAAGGATAGTTTGTGAATCATAGAACATAGAACATTACAGTGCAGTACAGGCCCTTCGGCCCTCGATGTTGCGCCGACCTGTGAAACCAATCTAAAGCCCATCTAACCTACACTATTCCAATATCATCCATATGTTTATCCAATGAACCTTTAAATGCCCTTAATGTTGGCGAGTCCACTACTGTTGCAGGCAGGGCATTCCACGCCCTCACTACTCTCTGAGTAAAGAACCTACCTCTGACATCTGTCCTATATCTATTACCCCCTCAATTTAAAGCTATGTCCCCTCGTGCTAGCCATCACCATCCGAGGAAAAAGGCTCTCACTGTCCACCCTATCTAATCCTCTGATCATCTTATATGCCTCTATTAAGTCACCTCTTAACCTTCTTCTCTCTAACAAAAACAGCCTCAAGTCCCTCAGCCTTTCCTCATAAGACCTTCCCACTATACCAGGCAACATCCTGGTAAATCTTCTCTGCAACCTTTCCAATGCTTCCACATCCTTCCTATAATGCGGTGACCAGAACCGTACGCAATACTCCAAGTGCGGCCGCACCAGAGTTTTGTACAGCTGCAACATGACCTCATGGCTCCGAAACTCAATCCCTCTACCAATAAAAGCTAACACACCGTACGCCTTCTTAACAACCCTATCAACCTGGGTGCCAACTTTCAGGGATCTATGCACATGGACACCGAGATCTCTCTGCACATCCACACTACCAAGTATTTTACCATTAGCCCAGTACTCTGTATTCCTGTTACTCCTTCCAAAGTGAATCACCTCACACTTTTCCACATTAAACTCCATTTGCCACCTCTCAGCCCAGCTCTGCAGCTTATTTATGTCCCTCTGTAACCTGCAACATCCTTCCGCACTATCCACAACTCCACCGACTTTAGTGTCATCCACAAATTTACTAACCCATCCTTCTACGCCCTCATCCAGGTCATTTATAAAAATGACAAACAGCAGTGGCCCCAAAACAGATCCTTGCGGTACACCACTAGTAACTGAACTCCAGGATGAACATTTCCCATCAACCACCACCCTCTGTCTTCTTACAGCTAGCCAATTTCTGATCCAAATCGCTAAATCACCCTCAATCCCATGCCTCCGTATCTTCTGAAATAGCTTACCGTGGGGAACCTTATCAAACGCTTTACTGAAATCCATATACACCACATCAACTGCTTTACCCTTATCCACCTTTTTGGTCACCTTCTCAAAGAACTCAATAAGGTTTGTGAGGCACGACCTACCCTTCACAAAACTGTGTTGGCTATCCCTAATCAAATTATTCCTTTCTAGATGATTATAAATCCTATCTCTTATAATCCTTTCCAAAACTTTGCCCACAACAGAAGTAAAGCTCACTGGTCTATAATTACCAGGGTTGTCTCTACTCTCCTTCTTGAACAAGGGGACAACATTTGCTATCCTCCAGTCTTCTGGCACTATTCCTGTCGACAATGACGACATAAAGATCAAAGCCAAAAGCTCTGCAATCTCTTCCCTAGCCTCCCAGAGAATCCTAGGATAAATCCCATCCGGCCCAGGGGACTTATCTATTTTCACACTTTCCAGAATTGCTAACACCTCTTCCTTATGAACCTCAATCCCGTCCAGTCTAATAGCCTGTATCTCAGTATTCTCCTCGACAACATTGTCTTTTTCCTGAGTGAATACTGACGAAAAATATTCATTTAGCGCCTCTCCTATCTCTTCGGACTCCACGCACAACTTCCCACTACTGTCCTTGACTGGCCCTAATCTTACCCTAGTCATTCTTTTATTCCTGACATACCTATAGAAAGCTTTAGGGTTTTCCTTGATCCTACCTGCCAAAGACTTCTCATGTCCCCTCCTGGCTCTTCTTAGCTCTCTTTTTAGGTCCTTCCTGGCTAACTTGTAACTCTCAAGCGCCCTAACTGAGCCTTCATGTCTAATCTTTACATAAATCTTCTTCCTCTTCACAAGAGATTCAACTTCTTTAGTAAACCACGGTTCCCTCGCTCGACCACTTCCTCTCTGCCTGACAGGTACATACTTATCAAGGACACGGAGTAGCTGTTCCTTGAACAAGCTCCACATTTCAATTGTGCCCATCCTCTGCAGTTTCCTTCCACATCCTATGCATCCTAAATCACGCCTAATCGCATCATAATTTCCTTTCCCCCAGCTATAACTCTTTCCATCGCTAAAGTAAACGTAACCGAATTGTGGTCACTATCACCAAAGTGTTCACCTACCTCCAAATCTAACACCTGGCCTGGTTCATTACCCAGTACCAAATCCAATGTGGCCTCACCTCCTGTTGGCCTATCTACATACTGTGTCAGGAAACGCTCCTGCACACATTGGACAAAAACTGACCCATCTAAAGTACTCGAACTATAGCTTTTCACAATGAATGGAACAATTTTAAGGGTGACCTTCTCATCCTTGGGGTGATCTAAACATGTCACAACTAAAACATTTTTGAGGCATAATCACAGTTAGTGTGCAGGCAAATGCAGCTGCTAAATTGCACACAGCACAATCCCACAAACAATGCTGTGTCTGCTGAAGAGTTAATGGTGGTCAGGGGAATGTCCAGGCCACCTTCAAATACTATAAGAACATAAAGCAGAGGAACAAGAGTTATACAAGGAATCAGAAAGTCTGCATGCAGGTATAGAAATTCTGCTTGCAGGTACAGAAAGTCTGCATGCAGATACAGAATATAACCCTAGAAAGCAAATGCCATATTGGCCTTGCAAAGGGATAGGAATACAAGAATGCAGAAGTCTTGCTATAATCGTACAGGGCTTTGGTGAGACAGGATTGATGCAGGAAGGATGTTTCCCCTGTTTAGGTGGGTGGGGGGACAGTCTAGAACCAGGGGACACAATCTCAGAATGAGAGGTAAGTCATTTAGGACCGAGATGAGGAGGAATTTCTTCAGTCAGAGGATGGTAAAACTTTCACTATAATTTGGGTTGTATCTTCTTCCTTGGTAAAGATGATGCAAGAGGGCTCATTGAGTATGTTTAAAGCAGAGACCTATAGATTTCTATACACCAATGGCATAAAGGGATACAGGTACAATACAGGAAGATGGCGTTGAGGTAGAAGATCTGCCTTGATCTCGTTAAATGGCGAGATCAGACCTTGTCTCCATATCTAAGGAGGGATATACTTTCCTCAAGGCAGTACAGCGAAGATTCGATAGATTGGGTACAAGGATGAGGGGTTGTCCTATGATGCAAGGCTGAGTAAATTAAGCCCATGCTCTCTGGAGTTTAGAAGTTGATCTCACTGAAACAAACAAGGTTCAGAATGGGCTTGACAAGGTCGACACTGACAAATTGTTTCTCCTGTTGACTATATCATATTATATTCCTTATGCCATATTCTTGCTCTCTCACTTACCCTGTCCATATCCTTCTGCCATGGGATCTTTTAGATTAAATTGAACAGGCAGAAAGAGCCTAAGTTTAATGGCTCATACAAAACATAAAACAGGTGGGACATCCCAATCCTAGCTGTCCTTTGGACATTTTTGCAATGGCATGTTGTATTAGTTCCGGGGTCTGTTTCAGGCTTTGGGTCTGTATCAGTTTCAGGGTTTGTTATTTTACTCGGAATCTTTATTAGATGCGGGAACTGTACAGTTTGGACATCCAAACTCCAGGAAAATCTAAAATCCGGCAGAGGCTTCGGTCCCAACATACTGGAATTTGGACATCTTACTTGTACTCGAACACTGTGAGGAGTCGCTCAGGACTGCACTGAAGGGGATCTATGAGTGGGGGCAGAGGACACGGCTGAGATATTCAAAATCTTGAATCTGCCTTTATCAAAGAAGAAGATGCTACCTAAGTCATAGTGAAAGAAGAGGTAGTTGAGACAATGGGTGTAAATGAGGAGGTATTGGACAGGCTGGCTGTGTTTGAAAATGATCATTCACGAGCATCGGAAAAGATGTATCCAAGGACATTGAACGAAGACAGACTGGAAACTTCAGAGGCACTGGCTATAATTGTCCAATCTTTCTCACACTCACAAGTGGTGCCAGAGAACTGGGGAATTACTGAAGTTACATCCTTGTTCAAAAAAAATTGTAAGGATAAGCCCAGCAACTGCAAACTGTTCAGTTTAACCTGGATGGTGGGGACGTTTCAGAAGCAATCATTCAGGACCAAACTAACCTTTGCTTGGACAAATGTGGCTTAATTAATGAAAGCCAGCACAGATTTTTAAGGGAATATTAATTAATGTGCTCGAGTTTTATTGATGAGGTAATAGAAAGGATTGATGAGGATCATGAAGTTGATGTGGTCTACCTGCACTTCTAAAAAAAAGGTAGCCATTCAGTTAAATGGTGGGGCAGGCTCAAAGGGCTGAATGGCCTACTCCTGCTCCTATGCTCCTCCCAGCAGCAGTAAACCTAAGAAGAGGAGTTTTGATGTTGGTAGCTTAGTGGGAATGCCACTGGGCTAATTCTCCAGAGACATGAGTTCAAATCCGCCATGGCAGCGGAGGGAATTTAAATTTAATTAAGAAATCTGGAATAAAATGCTAATCTCATTAATAATGATGATAAAACTGCTCAATCGTCATTAAAAAAAACAATCCATTTGCTTTACTAATACCCTTTTGGTGAGAAAATCATCCATCCATCTCTGGCCTGGCCTACACGTGGTTCCAGCTCCACAGCAATGTAGCTGACTCTTCCCTGCCCTCTGAAATAGTCCAACAAGCCACTTGGTTTCATCAAGCTGCTATGCCACATGGACTGTGCCAATCCAAGTAGGTGATTCACCACCACCTTCTCACTTAGGGATGGGTAATCACTGCTCGCCTTGCCTGCCATGCTCACGTCACAAGAACAACTAAAGAAAATTAGTGATCCAAAATTGCCCTCAATAAGAAAATGAGGACCCCAAGGTGAAAATGCCAGTGGTGGAGTCATATGGCCAAGTGATATTCCCATTTGGTGGCCTGCTTGCCATTTAGCCCATAGAGAATTTAGTCCATCATGTCAAGAGCATTCCTTATATGTTGGTTTACTAGACACACACAATGGAGGGAACTTCAGAGTAATTTATTTAACTTTCACATGGATCGACATTTAGTATAAATCAATATTGAATACACTATTAACCTCAAGCTTTGATTAAATTTTCAATTGTGATGCATTTAATTTTCTTCTCTCAATAGGTCTCACTAATGCTGACATTGCCTTTATGGTCATACTCAATATTGTAGCAGTTGCCACTTACGCGATTTTCTTTGAACTATGGACCTATTTACACCATAACATCGAAAATGACTTAATCAGGGAGAAGACTCTATTGGTGCTTGGCTTATTCCCTGTAAGTAGCACGCTCTGATTAAGTGTTATACAGATGCATTATACAGATACTTGTGTTTGCAGTGATATTTGCACATTATGATTCAGCTGCTTTTAGGTATTAATGGTGATAAAATTTCAAAACACTGGCAATAGTTACTGTAAGGAATCTAACAACACCAGGTTAAAGTCCAGCAGGTTTATTTGGTAGCAAATGCCACTAGCTTCCACATCAATAGTTACTGTAAACAGAGGATGATATTTCCATCATCTTTGGTTCCTGAATATTCTGTTAGGAATGGGCTAACTGCAACCTTCCACTTTAGACCTAATTTGTATGTTAATTGTACTCACCGGGATATATAAAGGGGTTACAGGTGGCACTGGAGGGGGCAGGTGTATACGTGGAGCTGTAAAAGAGAATAAAGTGAGTTTGGGAAGAAGCTGGATTTGCGTCATCTTTTCTTACTGGACTGCAACTGAGAGGCTCAACATATTCTACATTAAAATTCAAATCATTCAACTTGTAAAATAAGGTGGAAGTTCTTCCACGATTGTATTGAATATTCTTGGTGCCATTTCTGACATTTGGGAGCAAAATGTGAAGTTTTACTGCTGGCTAGGAGGGTGCAGCAGCTGTTAAAATGGAGCCACCCCATTTCCCACTTTGTTCCCAACAGTATACGATCTTAACCCCATTGGTTTATATGGCAAATGGGGTGGCTGGCAGACAAGTGCTTCATGGGTGTGTTAATTTGGTCCTTTGCGGTCAATGGGACCCTATGGCGTTTTATCTGCAGCCTGAGTGGGGGAGCTGCCGTGTCTTTTCCGCTAGGGTGTAGCAGCTCAGCAGATATGTGGGAAGGATGAAGAGGAACTCCATGCAAGTGAAAGTAAATAACTGCCTGAGTCGTGTCAGCTGGCAGTCTCTCTGTTTTAGGAAAGAAATTGGCCAGTTGGAGCCCAGGACTGATGGTCCTGAGACTTAGGACAAGTGGACTCAGATTTGCTCAACTCCCCTTCCCATCTTAAACCCACTGGGTTAAAATTGATCCTTTGGTTGGGTGCAGTTCCAATGGTGTTAACACCTTGCCCAAGGGACTGCTCTTTATATGTGAACCTAGCCGGTGGGAACTGGCTGTTTCTGTGCATTACACCTTCTTTTGGGAGGGATGTAGAGTGCAAAACAGGGCACCAAGGCCCACTGCCTGAAAAACCCAATTTAATACACGTCGGAATGTATGTGAATAGTTTAAATTGTTAAAAAACTACATACGCTGCTTATTTTCAGCCCTAATTGTCTATGATGAGTTTAATGAGCAATGTGCAAATCCAGCAATTTCTTAAAAACAACAGACAAGATGATATTAATGCAACATAAAGGATGGAGTGGCAGAATTCTACTGGCAAATTCTGTAGATTCGCAGCTCAGGAAATATCTCTCAATCCCCTGAACTTGCTGGCTAATTTGTCCATTAATAATGGTGTGTACTTTAACATGCCATTATTTTTCCAGCAAGTTTCGATGCCAGTATGCAATCAAATAAAATTCACACAAATGCGCTTTCCAACAGAGTTCACTATAATTCATAGAATCCCTACAGTGCAGAAGGAGGCCATTCAGCCCCTCAAACCTGCACCAACAACAATCCTCCCCAGACCCTATCCCTGTAATCCCACGTATTTACCCTGCGCCCTGCTAGTCCCCCTGACACTGAGGAGCAATTTAGCATGGCTGATCCACCTAACCTGCACATCTTTGGAGTGTGGGAGGAAACCAGAGCACCTGGAGGAAACCCATGCACACACGGGGAGAACGTGCAAACTCCACACAGACAGTCGGAATTGAACCTGGGTCCCTGGCGTTGTGAGGCAACAATGCTAACCGTGCCGGGTGAGGAGTGTTGGGAGACCAGCAGCATTGAAGAACAATTGTCTCCCTGGCTGAAATTAACTAACTAAACGTGGATCAAATACATTACAAAAAATAAAATTCCATCCCTGTTATTATCTATTTTATTGTTTAAAGCACTTGTACATTTTTGTCCTTTGAGCATCTACAAATGTAAAAGTGACTCATATTGTGGAAAATGGTGTTGAGTATGGATTGATATTTTCATTACAGCTAGGTGCAATTTAAGTGTAGTTTCATCGAAATGCATTTCGCGTGTAGTAACTAGTTTTGGTAGTGTAAATAGTGAACTTTCAGCAAAAGCTCATGTTTTCTTTTACTTAGGTAACCACCGTTGCCTACCAATTGGGGATGTTTGTTCCACGAGCTGGAACCTTGGTTGACTTTGTGGCAGCTGTGTAAGTATAATTAAAACAGTACTTTTGTGAACTCAGTTTTCGCCCCTAATCTGATTTTTTTCCCCCTGCTTTATAGTTACGCATGTATCGCTTTGTTTGGTTTCTTCCACCTTACTGTACGTTACCTTGGCGGAGTAACTGAAGCCATTGATAAGCTGCAGTATGTGGACGCTGCACTAAATGTGGGACCTTGTTGCTGTTGCTGCACCTGTCTTCCAAAAATCAGGATAAACAGGTAAACACGTTTATTCATGATTGTTTTATTTTTCATGTAATAAATGCCTTCAATATTCTCTAATAAGAATTAAGTATACACAGCAGAGGGTAGATTTGATGAATTTTCACACCTCACATTTTCTGGTGGTAGTATTTATTCGCAATTTGGCTGAACGCCCCAGTAACAAAGCTCCACACTGGGAGTACGACTCCATAAAATCCACCATTTAAACAGCTTTTGGAGCAATGTGTCCATACTCACAGTGAAACCAATCACCAGCAAATAAAATGGGATCGAAATATAATGACATCTATCCTATTCATTCTGCAGTGTATTTATTATCAAGAAGAATGGGTTATTGTGGTGACTTGAGACCATAAATAAGGTAGTCAAATGCATTGTGCAAAAGAAGGAACTTCTTTATGCAAGTGAAGAATAAAGTTTAGCAATAACTCAGCAGAACAGTAATTACAGTAATAACTATGAAAACATGAGCACTAGTAAAACCGGTCTTGCTGTAGAACACTCTCCTCAGACTGAAGAGCCTCCAAAACCCACACATGCTCAGAACCCTCAACAAAAGCCAGTAAAACAATTATATAACACTTCATATTCAAAATGACACTCTGTAACAGTTGTAAAGATTTCAAGGTACTGATTCCATCATAAGATTTAGTCATAAATTATCTGAACTTTTCTATTGCAGTTAAGTGTTCATCGCCAAGCATTTTTATTCACTTTTTCATATTTTCCTCAATTTCTCGCACTATTAAACTCTTGAAAAAATGTTCTCATGTTTCGACACAGCTCACTGCAGCAGCCTCCTTTGGGTTGAAATTGTGTTTTGTGACATTAATTATAACATGCATTACATTGCTTTGTGCATTATTTAATTTACTTTTAAAAAAAGTTAGTGCTGTCTTTAAAATAGTGATGATGTGGAGATGCCGGCGTTGGACTGGGGTGAACACGGTAAGAAGTCTCACAACACCAGGTTAAAGTCCAACAGGTTTATTTGGTAGCAACTACCATAAGCTTTCGGAGCACTGCTCCTTCGTCAGATCATCGTCAGATCATTCGTCAGATCATCAGATCTTCGTCTGACGAAGGAGCAGTGCTCCGAAAGCTAATGGTATTTGCTACCAAATAAACCTGTTGGACTTTAACCTGGTGTTGTGAGACTTCTTACCGTTTAAAATAGTGAGCAGAGGGATTACTGCTATACTGTAGACTCAGTAAGAAGTCTCACAACACCAGGTTAAAGTCCAACAGGTTTATTTGATAGCAAATACCATAAGTTTTCGGAGCGCTGCCCCTTCGTCAGATGGAGTGAAAATCTGTTCTCTAACAATGCACAGAGACACAGAAATCAAGTTACAGAATACTAATTAGAATGCAAATCTCTACAGCCAGCCAGGTCTTAAAGGTACAGATAATGTGGATGGAGGGAACATTAAACACAGGTTAAAGAGATGTGTATTGTCTCCAGACAGAACAGCTAGTAAGATTCTGCAAGATCAGGGGGAAAGCTGTGGGGGTTACTGATAATGTGACATAAATCCAACATCCCGGTTTAGGCCATCCTCATGTGTGCGGAACTTGGCTATCAGTTTCTGCTCAGTGACTCTGCGCTGTCGTGTGTCGTGAAGGCCGCCTTGGAGAACGCTTACCTGAAGATCCAAGGCTGAATGCCCGTGACTGCTGAAGTGCTCCCCCACAGGAAGAGAACAGTCTTGCCTGGTGATTGTCGAGCGGTGTTCATTCATCCGTTGTCGTAGCGTCTGTATGGTTTCCCCAATGTACCATGCCTCGGGACATCCTTTCTTGCAGCGTATCAGGTAGACAACGTTGGCCGAGTTGCAAGAGTATGCAAGGGTACATACTCTTGCAACTCGGCCAACGTTGTCTACCTGATACGCCGCAGGAAAGGATGTCCTGAGGCATGGTACATTGGGGAAACCATGCAGACGCTACGACAACGGATGAATGAACACCGCTCGACAATCACCAGGCAAGACTGTTCTCTTCCTGTGGGGGAGCACTTCAGTAGTCACGGGCATTCAGCCTTGGATCTTCAGGTAAGCATTCTCCAAGGCGGCCTTCAGGACACACGACAGCGCAGAGTCGCTGAGCAGAAACTGATAGCCAAGTTCCGCACACATGAGGACGGCCTAAACCGGGATGTTGGATTTATGTCACATTATCAGTAACCCCCACAGCTTTCCCCCTGATCTTGCAGAATCTTACTAGCTGTTCTGTCTGGAGACAATACACATCTCTTTAACCTGTGTTTAATGTTCCCTCCACCCACATTATCTGTACCTTTAAGACCTGGCTGGCTGTAGAGATTTGCATTCTAATTAGTATTCTGTAACTTGATTTCTGTGTCTCTGTGCACTCTTAGAGAACAGATTTTCACTCCATCTGACGAAGGGGCAGCGCTCCGAAAGCTTATGGTATTTGCTACCAAATAAACCTGTTGGACTTTAACCTGGTGTTGTGAGACTTCTTACTGTGCTTACCCCAGTCCAACGCCGGCATCTCCACATCATGACTACTGTAGACTAACAGCAGCAAGCTCCCACAAAGAGGCAATGAGATATGACCAGAGCTCCAACTGTCTTACTGCTGTGGATTGAAGGATACATAAGGTACTGGAAAAGCTGCGCTCAGCTTCACAGTAATGTGATGTGGAGATGCCGGCGTTGGACTGGGGTAAGCACAGTAAGAAGTCTCACAACACCAGGTTAAAGTCCAACAGGTTTATTTGGTAGCAAATACCATAAGCTTTCGGAGCAGAGCTATACCGATGCTATACACTAGATACATCGATGACATTTTCTTCCTTTGGAGTCATGGTGAGCAATCACTGAAACAACTATATGATGACATCAACAAGTTCCATCCCACCATCAGACTCACCATGGACTACTCTCCGGAATCGGTTGCATTCTTGGACACACGCATCTCCATTAAGGACGGTCACCTCAGCACCTCACTGTACCGCAAGCCCACGGATAACCTCATGATGCTCCACTTCTCCAGCTTCCACCCTAAACACGTAAAAGAAGCCATCCCCTACGGACAAGCCCTCCGAATACACAGGATCTGCTCGGATGAGGAGGATCGCAACAGACACCTCCAGACGCTGAAAGATGCCCTCATAAGAACAGGATATGGCGCTCGACTCATCGATCAACAGTTCCGACGCGCCACAGCGAAAAACCGCACCGACCTCCTCAGAAGACAAACACGGGACACGGTGGACAGAGTACCCTTCGTCGTCCAGTACTTCCCCGGAGCGGAGAAGCTACGGCATCTCCTCCGGAGCCTTCAACATGTCATTGATGAAGACGAACATCTCGCCAAGGCCATCCCCACACCCCCACTTCTTGCCTTCAAACAACCACGCAACCTCAAACAGACCATTGTCCACAGCAAACTACCCAGCCTTCAGGAGAACAGTGACCACGACACCACACAACCCTGCCACAGCAACCTCTGCAAGACGTGCCGGATCATCGACACGGATGCCATCATCTCACGTGAGAACACCATCTACCAGGTACACGGTACCTACTCTTGCAACTCGGCCAACGTTGTCTACCTGATACGCTGCAAGAAAGGATGTCCCGAGGCATGGTACATTGGGGAAACCATGCAGACGCTACGACAACGGATGAATGAACACCGCTCGACAATCACCAGGCAAGACTGTTCTCTTCCTGTGGGGGAGCACTTCAGCAGTCACGGGCATTCAGCCTTGGATCTTCAGGTAAGCGTTCTCCAAGGCGGCCTTTACGACACACGACAGCGCAGAGTCGCTGAGCAGAAACTGATAGCCAAGTTCCGCACACATGAGGACGGCCTAAACCGGGATGTTGGATTTATGTCACATTATCAGTAACCCCCACAGCTTTTTGGATTTATGTCACATTATCAGTAACCCCCACAGCTTGCCTCCTGGACTTGCAGAATTCCACAAGCTGTTCTGTCTGGAGACAATACACATCTCTTTAACCTGTGTTGAATGCTCCCTCCACCCGCATTGTCTGTACATTTAAGACCTGGCTGGCTGTAGAGATTTGCATTCTAATCAGTATTCTGTAATTTGATTTCTGTGTCTGTGTACTGTTTGAGAACAGATATCCACTCCATCTGACGAAGGAGTTCTGCTCCGAAAGCTTATGGTATTTGCTACCAAATAAACCTGTTGGACTTTAACCTGGTGTTGTGAGACCTCTCACAGTAATGTCACAGGGTTATTTACATCTGTCTGAGAGTCCTCTGTTTGATGTCTGAGAGCACAGGCTGGACTTGAGAGCCCATTGGAGGGCAGAGCCAAAATCTCCTGCTGTAGGTCAGTGTGCACAGTTCCGCCCCGAGACAGTTTTGAAAATGATAGGTTGGGGCCTGCAACCTGCCCACAAGTGGCAAAGCCAATAAAAGTCATTAAGTCCATGCGCCTAAAGTAACTGGAACTTTCCAGTCAGCAAGCGGGTCCCCTGAATTGTGCAGCAAGGCCTATGTGAGGAGGCTGCCACCTGCTGGCAGACTGAGGGCCAGTACTCCAATGGGTTATTGAACCCTTCCTGCAGCCGCCTGGGAGCTGCAGCCTCTTTCTATTTTTATATATTTTTTTAAAGTGTTCAAAAGACATCTCAGAGGTTTCTCTCTCTGTATATCAATTTCCCCACCTTGCCTTGTCAGCTCGAACCTTGGACTGTGAGGTTGCCCAATGTGTCTTTGCTGAAGGACCTCCTCTTGTTTCTCCAGCCTGAGTGTGGGAGGGCGGGGGCACCTCTTATCCTTAATTGGACGACAAGTGGCCCTCTGGCTCTTATTGGCCCAGCACTGAAAAGTCATGTCAGAAGCCTACTTCTGATGTTCTGGTGCAGTAAGGGGGGAGTCAACATGGCGGCACAGTGGTTAGCACTGCTGTCTCACAGTTCCAGGGGCCTCGGTTCGATTCTGGCCTCGGGTGAATGTGTGGAATTTGCACATTCTCCCGTGTCTGTGTGGGTTTCCTCCGGTGCGTTGGTTTCCTCCCACAGTCTGAAAGATTATGAGGGTGAGGTTGATTGGCCATACTAAATTGCCCCTTAGTGTCAGGGGGATTATCAGGATAAATACGTGGGGTTATGGGGATAGTGCCTGGGTGGAATTGATGGGCCGATCGGGATTCTATGACATCCGAAAGTGTTCCCAACTCCAGGTTCCTGTAGAATTCTGGTCCAAGACTCTCAGATTACCCAAAAAAGGGGTCAAGCTCACAAGTGATGTTAAAGCAATTTATTAAGTGGTTTATTAAGAAGCAACCATTTAAAAATAAGCTAAACACACAAGAAGCCCGCCATGGAAATGGTAGCTGGTGAGGGGTGGACCATGCAAAGATCCATTGGCCTCGGGTGGGATTTTCCGGTTTTGAGGCGAGTGCAGCTGGAAAATCCCACCCATGATCTATGAAAGCAAGGATGGCTTACTGGTCCCGGAGCACAGGCAGACAGGTGAAGCTGGGGGCTGCATTCTCTCATCTGTTCTGTTTGCAGCCTCCTTTTTTGTTCTCTTCTTTCTTGAGCTAACCGAGGACCCAGGAAGATTTCTTTCCCAGTCCATCTGAGGAAGAATGACCAGCATGGATCTCTTTGGAAAAACTCTTTCCTGTCCCAAATAATTTATTCCTTCTCGAGAGGCAGTTTTTAACCTTTCCTCAGTTGGTCGGTTTATGTGCCGTTTATGAGATCTGACCTTACCAGGCTGTCTGTGCTAGACACATGTCCCTGACCTTGATAATAGGCCTATCCTTGGTTTTCCAATCAGCTAGCTGTCCTACAAGCTGGCTTCATAAGATTTCAATAATATTCAATGCCTTTCTTGAGATTTTCTGAGGTTATTATACAGTGATTTCTTATATCCCTGACTCTGGAGGAAAATCCAGCCCCACATCTCTAGTAGTGTAGCACATCCTCAGTACTGCACTAAATGGCAGCTAATGTTATGTGTCCAATTCTCTGAAATCGAACTTAACTCATGAGACTCTGACTTTATTTATGTTGCCTCGTGATTGTTGAGTAGTTCAAGTTATTTAATGCAGCACAATGGCACAGTGGTTAGCACTGCTGCCTCACAGCACCAGGGACCTGGGTTCTATTCCAGCTTTGGGTGACTGTGTGGAGTTTGCACGTTCTCCTCATGTCTGCGTGGGTTTCCTCCGGGTGCACCAGTTTCCTCTCACAGTACAAAGATTTAACGTTTATTTATTAGTCACAAGTAGGCTTACATTAACACTGCAATTAAGTTACCATGGAAAAAAAAGATGTGCAGGTTAGGTGGGATTGGCCGTGCTAAATTGTCCCTTAGTGTCCAATGATGTGAGGCTAGGTGGATTACCAATGGTAAATGTGCAGGGTTACAGGGATAGGGCAGAGAGGAGGGCCTGGGTGGGATGGCCTTGTGGAGAGTCGGTGCAGACATGATGGGCTAAATGGCATCTTTCTGCACTGTCGGGATTCTATGATTCAAACAATACCATTGAATTATCAGGAGCATTCTGTTCATAATTTAATTCTCGTGTAATGCAGCATTGTTGGGAAGTGACTTCATTGAAATGTTGAAAGGAGGTCTCTTGTGGTTGATCACAGCAATTGATTGACTCATTGTATGTGAATCAGAGTTACTTGGAGTTTCCCGAGAAAGAAAAATCATCTATGTGTAACACCCTGGGGTTGATGTAAATTTGGAACAGTTTCGAGCATAGAACTGCTTCACTGAAATAAAATTCCACTTGGCAGAGGCAACAAGAATCCTCAGTTGTTTCAATTACAAATGGTTGAGATCCAAGTGGCCACGATGCAGAACCTCCCTGTTAGTCCAGGAGACTCCTTTGTAACCCATCCGTAACTAAAGCACTGTTAGCTGACGGCAGGTTTCACCACTGAAAAGCCTGCTTCACCGCGTGATTGCACGCATCTCCATTGCACTCGCGTGGAGTGTGACATTTTAATTGTAATGACGTAGGAAATGGGGAAAAAGCAAGAGAGAAGGAGTGGTGCACACCTCTGGCTCCACCATCTGGATTGGTACACTGTTGACAAAATCCTCCCCCCCATGACTGCATTTCTGCTGAGAGTGCAGTTCAATGTATAAATGGGGTTGTTGGTTGTCCTTTCCTGTCGTTGCCAGCAAAGAAATGTTTAGTCATTGTTGATTTCAGTGTGTTTGTCACAAAAAATGTCTTAACACATGAAATCTTGATGTGTCATCCCTAAAGTTGGTCAATAGGACATTTATCTCTCTGATTTTAAAATGTTACCGGTCTCTATGGGGATTGCAACAAGATGTTTAACTGTCTGATCTGACCCCTTCAAAGGGGTTTCCTGCTCGTTCCTGAACGGAACCTTGTTACATGTGTTGAAGAGTCTCGGAACAAGTCAAGTTCCAAAATACTGCCATATTTTTGGCATTAAACTCCCTTGCCCCCCCCCACCTGGTCCCGCGTCCCTCCACACACACACACCCAACTCTCCTCACCACCCGTAGCAGATACGACTTTAAAGTCAATTAATTATTTTGAAGTTCAGCCATTGTTATTAGACAAACGTGGGCATAAGTGAATGACCAGATATTCTGTTTTCAGTGAGAATGATTGGTATGCTTGGAGAACTCACTCCCCTTCTTTGAATTTTACATATTCCAGCTTTTTAAAATTCATTTACGGGGTGTGAATGTTGCTGGCTAGAACAGCATTTATTGCCCATCCTTAATTACCCTTGAGAAGGTGGTGGTGAGCTGCCTTCTTGACCCGCTGCACTCCCTGACGTGTAAGTACACCCACAGCGCTGTTAGGGAGGGAGTTCCAGGATTTTGACACAGCGACAGTGAAGGAATTACAATATATTCCCATGCCAAGATGGTGAGTGACTTGGAGAGGAACCTCCAGGTGGTGATGTTCCCAGGTATCTGCTGCCCTTGTTCTTCTAGATGGTAGAGCTCATGTGTTTAGAACACGAAGGCGCCTCTGAGTTGCTGCAGTGCATCTTGTAGAAGGTGCACACTTCTGCCACTGTGTCAGTGGTCGAGGGAGTGAATGTTTTAAGGTAGTGGATGGGGTGCGAATCAAGTGGGTTGCTTTACCCTGGATGGTGTCAAGCTTCTTAAGTGTTGTTAGACATGCACTCATCCAGGCAAGCAGGGATTATTCCATCACACTCCTGACTTGTGCCTTATAGCAGTGGAGAGGCTTTGGGGCATCCAGGGGTGAGTTACTTGTAGCTTCTGACCAGCTGTTGTAGCTACAGTATTTATATGGCTAGTTCAGTTCAGTTTCTGGTTAATGGTAACCCCCCCCCCCCACGATTTTGATTTTGGGGGTAGAGGAATGGTAATGCCATTGAATGTCAAGGGATGATGATTAGATTCTCTCTTGTTGAAGATAGTCATTGCTTGGCATTTGTGTGGCACAAATGTTACTCGCCACTTAACAGCGCAAGCCTGAATATTGTCCTGGTCTTGCTACATTTAGACATGGGCTGCTTCAATATTTGAGGAGTCACAAATGATGCTGAACATTGTGCAATCATCAGCAAACATCCCCACTTCTGACCTTATGATGGACAGAATGTCATTGATGAAGCAGCCAAAGGCCTGAGGGACTCCTGCAGCGATATCCTGGAACTGAGATGATTGACTTGCAACCACTACAATCATCTCTCTTTGTGCCAGGTATGACTCCAACCAGCAGAGAGTTTTCCCCCGATTCCCACTGACTCCAGTTTTGCTCGGGCCCCTTGATGCCACACTTGGTCAAATGCTGCCTTAATGTCAAGGGCTGTCACTCTCACCTCACTTCTGAAATTCATCTCCTTTGCCTATGTTTGAATCAAGGCTGTAATGAGGTCAGGAGTTGAGTGACCCTGGCGGAACAAAACTAAGTGTCAGTGAGCAGACTATTGCTAAGCAAGTGCTACTTAATGGCACTGGTGATGACCCATTCCATCACTTTGCTGATGATTAAGGGTAGGCCGATGGAGTGATAATTGCCTGGGTTGGATTTGTCCTGCTTTTTGTGTACAGGACACACCTGGGCAAGTTTCCACATTGCTGGGTAGATGCCAGTGTTGTAACTGTACTGGAACAGTTTGGCTAGGGGCGCAACAAGTTCTGGAGCACAAGTCTTCACGACTATTGTCAGGGCCCATAGCCTTTGCACTATCCAGTGCCTTCAGCTTTTTTTTGATATCAGATGGGGTGAATGAAGTTGGCTGAAGATTGACATCTGTGATGCTGGGATCCCCTCGAGGCGGCCAAGATGGATTAGTCACTTTGCACTTCTGACTGAAGATGTTTGCAAATGCCTTGCATCTTGCACGGATGTGATGGGCTCCTCCATCATTAAGGATGAGGATATTTGTGGAGCCTCCTCCCACGGTGAGTTGGTTAATTATCCACCATCATTCATGGCTGGATGTGGCAGGGCTGCAGAGCTTAGATCTGATCTGGTGGGTGCAATTGCTTAGCTCTGAATGTAACTTGCTGCTTATAGTGTTTGGCATGCAATTAGTCTTGTGTTGCAGCTTCACCAGGTTGACACTTGAGTTTTAGGTATGCCTGGTGTTGCTCCTGGCGTGCCCTCCTGTACTCTTCATTGAACCTGGTAGATAAGGTTTCAGTTCAGTATCTTTCCAAGGGCAACACCTCTCTCATGACTTCTATATCAACGTCGATCAATTCTATTAACATTATTCTGACACAGATATGAGAGTGATAACAACTGAACCAATATTATAAGGTGCAAACTCTTGCTATTCTATCCATTTTTTTTATCAGTTAATATCAACAACAGAGAATAATTTTGAAATATGTAAAGTGGGATGCCATCTTACTTTTGATTAGTAAACCTATATTGTTACTCTAATATTTAAAATATTCATTATTAATGCTGGCCTATTTGTTTGACAGAAAAGCTTATAGAATCCTTCGAATTGGCATTTTGCAGACACTGATTCTACAACCTTTGCTTCAGTTCATTTCTGCAGTCTTGTGGGCTGATGGAAAATATAACAACGGAGAGGTAATTTCTGAGATTTGCTTGTTTCAATTCTAATTGGCAGATCTAGCAAACAGTCTCAAATAAATACCACGGCCAGGATTCTCCCAAAAAGATTCCAAGTTCCCAACGTGCAGGAAAATGGGAGTAAATCTGTGTGATTGCCAGAATGGATCTCCAACACTTTGTGCATCACAGACTGCCCGAGTGTGATTCACTCTGGAAATCTGTGGTCGGGGCCTATTCCCGTCCGAGAGGCTGGCCGCATAGCGCTGAGCAGGCCACTGTGCATGCACCGGTCTGTCAGCGCCGAGATCAGCGCAGTAACACTGCACTGTTAGCCTCCCGATCACTGGCCTGCCCCGCAATCCCCCATTGCTGGCCTTCTGGCCCAGATCGCTAGCCTCCTGGACCTGCCCCGATCTCCCCAGCCCTTCCCCCACCTGGCCAGCTCCGATCTCCCCAATTCATCCTCCCCCCCCAATGACCACCCCTAACGCTCTCGGCAGCCCCGACCCTTCCCCACCCGGATGGTCAGTCCTGATCGCCATCTTCCCTCCCTTTGCCAGCGATCCCAATGCAGAGTGGCAGCGGGTCCCCCCATAACTGCCTGCCCTAAAGGCCCTAGCCCCTCTGGCCCCGCCTCCTTAGCACTGGATGCCTGGTGGGCAGTGCTAAGGTGCCCCTTGGGCATTGCCATGGTGGCAGGCTGGCACTGCCCAAGGGGTACCCCCCTTACCCCTACCTCCTTGGAGGGGTCTCAATGGCCTCTCTTCCCTCCAGCAGGGTTGGGCTGCCTGTTCCTTGTTAGTAGGGAGAAGGAGTAAACCCTGCCGGAGTGATTCGCACCCAGCGGGTGGGGGGAGGGGGCGGGGGGTCACTAGCGGGCCCAGACATTTAAGTCCCGGGCCCACTATCAGATGGAAGTCGCGTTTTCCATATTGTAATCAGCTCCGCACTGATTTCCGGCATGGAGCTGATGGCTCCGGCAGCGGCTGCTGCTGCTAATGTTTCCCGGCCAGGGCGGGGAGAATAGCCCCCAACATCCTTCATATGGAAATTCACTCCAGGTTTATTCAAGGTTTTTTTCATGAAAAAATTAGTTTGCATGGGTTCTTCAACTCTATTCATATAATATTGAATGACATTGGATAGGAAGTTTTGTTCTTCATTTGGAAAAATGTATTTAAATAGTGTTTGTAAGTTTTCAATCCATTTTATAATCCTGAAAGTTCCTAACATTGTCTTAGAATAAAGTTTCCATAAATATTTATTATTAGAAACTCTGGAAACTTCTATCTGTTATGGTAAATACAGGAAAGGTCTGTATTATTTTGTATATTCAGGGATTCTGTTGATTTGTGGACTGTTTTGTGTTCGAAACAATGTAAATTAGGAACATGGTTGACATCGTCCAAATTAATCTTGGCCTTTATAACTTGCTAAGACTTGTTAAGACTGTTGATTGGCGCTACCGAACACTTAGGTTTGAGAATGACTTTAGCTATCTAGTAGTTACTGCCTAGTATGACTGAGTTGCAGAGAATGAAACTGGTGTTATCAGAACTCTGCACATTCCAAATGGAAGAAGCAACATTTGATGGATTCTTGTTGTTTCTATACTGTTGTTATAAAGATGGGAGAAATTCCCTCACGCATTTTATTGTAAGTTTGCTGCACATGAAGTCACTTCTGAGGATGTATCTGCCTAACAAAGACTCATATAAACACTTGCCAAATGTTTAATGACCTAACAGAAAATTACATAAATATATTAAGACAAAGCAACGTGTTCAACCCAACAACTTGGTGTTTATCCTCCGCACAACCAGCAGCCCTAATCACATGTGTGTACTCTGATCCCATTTCTCTTTGATTCCTTTTCCTTCAATGATTTATCCAACCAGCTCTTAAATACTGACATGGGACATTCATGCTAGAGGGATCTTCTGGCCCCGCTCCGATGGTGTCACCCCACTGCAGGTGCTTCAACAGGAATCCCCATTGACTATGGTGGGACCAGAAGATCCCATTCCACCCCCCCCCCCCCCCCCCCGCCCCCCGCCCCCCGCCCCCCGCCCCCCACCCCCCCAGCATGTGTTTCAGCAGGGGAGGGAGTGGTGGCCATAAAATTCTTTAAATGACCTTCCTAGCTGCCTGCCACCAACCCCTTCACAATTTTACAGTGGGACAGGTGAGGCCACTGCCCCACCCCTACCCTTACCCCAATCGAGGCACTTAAGAGGCAATTTAATGACCACCTAAGGGCCATTTTCTGTCCTGCCTCACTTTTCAGGCTAGCATGAGGGGTTGACGAATAGGGGAATGCCCACACAGTGATCCTCCTCAGGCCTCGGGGAGGGGGGAGTGCCTTCATCAATGACCTCCTTATAACATTGGGGTGGTTCAGCTCAGTTGGCTGCATGGTTGGTTAGTTTGTAGAGAGATGTCAACAGCGCGGGTTCAATTCCCGTAACGGCTGAGGTTATTCATGGAGGCCCCCACCTTCTCAACCTTGCCCATCGCCTGAGGTGTGGTGATGACCACCAGTCACAGCCTATGGTCATCTGGGACCATGGCCTCTTTACATTACTATAACATTGGATGGCCCCAAAAGATCTGCCCCCTGTGGGCTCTTCCTCCAGTCCCTGCCTCTCCACTAACATCCCCAGCCCCTCTGCCCACCACCCCCTCACATGTCTTTCTTGCCTCTCCTTCTTGCCTCATGATGCCCAAAACATACCAGATCCTGGTATCACGGGACTTAGACTGTGGGGATTGCTTACAGTCCCAGTTCTGTCCATTGCAGCCTCTGCTGCTGCTGGCACGAGAGAGCTGCTGACCCATCAGACTGGCTGACAGCTGTCGGAGGTGGGGCTTCCTTCCTTCTTTCATCATTAAATGACTGCAGTGAAGCCAGTGTTGATGGCAATGTATTCACCGCTGAATCCCGGATGGCGGGAAGGGAATGCCACCATTCAAAAAATCTTGGCGTTGGTGTGAAAAGAATCTACTCCTGCTCCGTCTCCTAAATCATGAACATTGTACTCTCTGTACTCTCGTTCTACCATCCCAATTGTTGAAAATCTTTGTTTCCACTGGTCCAACTACAAAAGTCAGCTGCACACCTTAAGAGTGGCGTTGTCAGCAAGAAAATATAAATCGCTATCAGCAAAATGGTACTGAGTGCATCTCGAAATGTTCTTTATTACATGGGCAGCAATTATTTTGGAGAGATGGACACATCTAAACCTGAAGTGACCAGATTTGAAAAGTTTGAGGTTAACGTTGATTTGATGTTCATCCTTGGGAGATTACTTTTCCCAGGCCTCTGAGAAATACATTGCCTTATGGTACAATGCTCAAAAACAGCGGAAAGTGCGCCAACTCCACTTGACACCATCCTTAAACTGCTCAGGTAATATCAACAACTTTTGAGACTGATGGGGACAATCTCACGTCATGATACAGAGCAGACAACAGTTTTTTTTCTGAATACATCATATTTCTAGTCTCCTCAGTTTAGGCCTTCATCCAGACACCCAGACCTGGTGCGCCCCCCCCCCCCCCCCCCCCCCGCCACACCACACTCTGAATCAACGGTTGATCCCAAGATTCTCAGTTTGAAAACCAGGGAATGCAGATTATTTGATGATGAAGCCGGGCGTGTTTCATTGTAAATGCGCAAAATGTTTCTCTCAACTGACAAAAAAGAAAATGAAGAAATGTTCACCTGTCTTGACGTTACTCAGTCTTCCTGATGATGTTCAGTTTTATGTCTTCCTGCTCAAGATATTCTGTTTATCTTTTCTTAACTTAAATCAGGATTTGCTGAAGTTTTCACTGGCCCCCTGTCAGCGTAACAAATCTGTGATATGCTCTGTTGATTTCGAAAATGTTTGTGTTGTGATGGTTGTAGAAAATAACATTAACATGGCTGCCCAAAGGCTGGAACTTCTTCTGAACTACACTTATCAATGAAACTTTCTGTTACAGATACATCCAACCAATCCCCTATTTTACATCAAGATCATGCTGAACATATCTGCTCTGTCATCCTTATATGTGTTTAACCTGTTGCTGAAGGCTGCCTTTGGAATTGCAGAAGCAGGTTATCATCTCATGGCCAAGTATGCAATTATAATTATCTATACCATCCTCAGCAATCTGCAGCCACTGATTCTAGAATGCCTTGCAACCTATAATGTCATTCCCTGTGGCAGTCTATATTCTTCAAAAGGCAGAGCATCACGTAAGTAGAATCTCTATTAATATGAAATACCACTTGTCAATAATGGATGTGAAAAGGAGTAGGAAGGAACATCCTTTTAAAATATATTAACAAAGACAATGCTTTTGTTAACTTGCACTTGATAATAAATAATGCATTTCACAAGGACAGTTGTGCATAGGTAATAAATATTGGCTTTATTATCATCCCATAAACAAATAAAATGAAGTGAAACTGATAGATTTTAGTATGGCGAGGAATTCTGTGTTCTGGATATAATTCTGGATATGAATTATTCTGCTGCAAATGTTAACAGGATTTTAATTTTACTTCAAAAAATATAACTAGGTTCAGATCCTCAGGTAAGTAATACTGTTGACTATCTATTCCTACAACATTTTTATATATTCCTGTTTTGCATTATTTTCTTCCCACAGGTTAATGTCCAAGTTAGACTTAGGTTTATTTACTTTTTGCAAAAATATACTTTATTCCGAAGACATGTGAAAGATCATTACAGACATTTGAAATGGCCATCGCAAAAAGTGCAATGATATTCAAGTTTTCTCTGACGTGCGTCAATACAGTCAAAGAAGCGTTACAGACATTTCCAAATGGTCATGAAAAAATGTGCATTTTGAGCACCTGAATCAAACTGAGTAAAAGATAAATGTGGCAGACACTGTTTCCCCTAAGCTGTGTGGCACACAGGCCAAGCACAATTGGCTCTTTTAAGTTACCGTGTGTTTGCAGTCGTTCAAAATAATTAAAAGGCCTAAGTTCTTGGATGGATAAACCATGCACACAGCAAGAATGAGAGGGAATGTTGGCAGCAGATTTGCATGAGGTGGCTCTGGTTCACCAGGGAGACTACAAACAAAACTTTGTCACTTGCTGCAGCCAAGACTGGATCCCCGAACCAAGGGCAGGGACAGTACAACCTGAAACTGTCATGATCGCTGTGGCCCAACATTCGTCACCGGGTTGTTGCAGCAAGTAATGTCTGTACATCAGGAAAGTGATCAATACTCTCTATTTGAAGTGGATCAGCTGTAACATCTCATAGAATCATAGCATCATAGAATCCCTACAGCGCAGAAGCAGGCCATTTGGCCCATCGAGTCTGCACCGACTCTTCGGAGCATCCCACCCAGACCTTATCCATGTAACCCCACATATTTACCCCGCTAATCTCCCTGCACATCTTGGGATACTAAAGGGCAATTCAGCATGGCCAATCAACCTAACCTGCACATCTTTGGGCTGTGGGAGGAAACCGGAGCACCCGGAGGAAACCCACGCAGACAGGGGAGAACATGCAACCTCCACACAGAGAGTCACCCAGGCCAGAATCGAACCTGGGTCCTTGGAGCTATGAGGCAGCAGTACTAACCACTGTGCCTCCTTCACAAAGGACCAAGTGAAGCCAAGCAAGAAACTGCTGGCTTTGCACACATTGCAATTTATCCAAGGGATCATAGACCTCTCTCACATTTACTTGCTACCCACTGGCAGACATGCAACTTCCTAAAAAGAAAAAGATATCTCTTCCCTCAGTGTGTTTTGTCTGTGATCACAGGCAGCAGATAGTACAGGCTTCCTAGCAGCAGCTGGGATAGATTCACCTTGTCAGTCATCTGTCTCATTTCTATTCCAATCAGGCTTTGGGGTTACAGACTGGCTACATGGTGAAAAGTACTATTCCGCCCCCAGACAAGGTTCATAATTCCAGCCTGATACAGATCCAGAGCTGCCCTACACCAGGAGCCATGTGGCTGTCAGAGGTCTCTCAGTGGTTATCAGCATACTCAAACAACGCTGCTGCTCTCTGGACTTTTCTGGAAGAGCTGTGACGTACACCCTAGTTGTGTCGCCAAATTAGTGATACACACTGCATAATTTTGCATTTTGGAAGAACTACCCTTAACCATCACTTAAGTGGAAGAAGTGAAGAGCAGGAAGAGGCGGAGGAAGAAGAACAGAAGCAAATTGCCTGGCAGTCCCTCAAAGTGAGAAGTCTCACAGAAACTCTTGATTCTATAAACAACAACAATCCACCATCCTTATAACTGCCGTTCTCACAACCACTCGATCCTCTGCACTCTAAGCTGCATTAACTTTACTCAAATCATTAACACCAACATCAAATCAGGAAAAAAAAAAATGTCCTGTTTGAGAATTGTGCGCTTTTAAAATTAAGAATTGCCCCACCGAAAACTCTGGTGCCTGTCTTGTATTTTATAGCGAGAAAGGGGAAAAGCTGTTGAGTTTCCATTGAGGTGGGTGCCTTAAAGTAGCTCTGAGTCGTGAAGACTGGGGCCATGCAGCCCAGCTGGTTGTGTGGTGTTGCAAAGTGCCCTGACTGACTGGGAGATGGAGAGAATAGGAATGCTGTCTTCCTGGGAGATGACAGCAGGGTGCCTCTCCCATGGAACCCTAGCCATTATCATGGGACTAAGCTTTAACATTCTTACTGTGCTGCATGGGAAAAATGCACTGGAGCGATGCAGCATTCTGGAAGCCCCTGTTAATATTAAACTCCAGATCTGGCAGTCGTCTGAGCTCCCATAGCGGCTTTGTGAGCTGGTGTGGAAGCTGTCAAGAGTTGTCATCAGAGGCTCCATCATGGCAGACCCCCACTGCATTGTGCCTGGAGTTAACCATTCACTCCATGGTCTCCATGCTTTGTGCCAAGCACTGACAGTCAGAGCTGGACTCCCTCATTCTCTCATGTATTGTACACAAGCTCCCTGGCAGGCAGTCCAGTGCACTCGGCATTTCTTGGTGTTTTATAATCCGCTAACTTCAGTAGTCTGGATCCTCAAGGTCAACATCCAAGTAAGAGGGGGATGGACAGAGTGGATAGTCAGAAGCTTTCTCCCAGGGTGGAAGAGTCAATTATGAGGGGGCATAGGTTTAAGGTGTGAGGGGCAAGGTTTAAAGGAGATGTACGAGGCAAGTTTTTTTTTTTTTACACAGAGGGTGGTGGGTGCCTGGAACTCGCTGCCGGGGAGGTAGTGGAAGCAGATATGATAGTGACTTTTAAGGGGCGTCTGGACAAATACATGAATAGGATGGGAACAGAGGGATATGGTCCCCGGAAGGGTAGGGGGTTTTAGTTCAGACGGACAGCATGGTCGGTGCAGGCTTGGAGGATCAAAGGGCCTGTTCCTGTGCTGTAATTTTCTTTGTTCTTTGTTTCGAGTCCATATGACTCTCCTTCAGAGAAATTGGGACTATTTTCCTTGGCGAAAAGATGGCTGTCATGATGTGGAGATGCCGGCGTTGAACTGGGGTAAACACAGTAAGAGTTTTAACAACACCAGGTTAAAGTCCAACAGGTTTATTTGGTAGCAAAGATGGCTGAGCAGAGATTTGCTAACATCGTTCAACATTGTGACGGGACTGGACGGAGTAGATAGGGAAAAACCCACTTGAGAAAGGATCAAGAACGAGAAGACACAGCTTTAAATAATTGGCAAAAAAAAGGAAAATCTTTTTCACACAGCGAATAGTTAAGATCTGGAATCCATTACCTGTATGTGGCGGAGGCTGGTTCAATCGAGATATTCAAAAGCGAATTAGATTGTTGCCTGAAAAGGAAGAATGTGCAGGGTTGCAGGGAGAAGGAGAGGGAATAGTACTGGAGGAATTGCTCATTCAGAGAACTGATGCAGACACAGTAGTCTCCTCCTATACTGTGCTGGAACATATCTGTATTTCATTATTGCCCTTTGTTTTTCTCCGTTCCAGATTCTTTATTGTTTATATTTTTCAGTTATTTTACTCTTTAATTTCTCTTGTATCTGCTTCACTCTTAATGTTCCTGTAATTTTATTTATCTTGTTGTTAATTAAATATTGTACCAACTTTCTCTGATTTTCATTCCATTCCCTCGCTCACATTTACACTGAAAAAAAAGTCTCTCATTTCTTTTACAGAAATAGACCACCATGTAAAAATCCTGGAAATGTTTATATTTATGCTCGTCTCCAGAAAGTATTATCGGAAACGAATGCCAGAATTTGCTCCATTGCATTTTGAAAATCCACTTCACACTATGGCCTGATTTAATGGTCTTGCCCATGGATCAAATTATGTTCCGTGCCTCCTCGTGAGTTATCTGCTTGAAAGCTGAATTTTACAGTGGTGTATATGACATTATATTCTATGAAATGTAACTGTTTAAAGTGTGAGATTGACTTTTGATATTTCACTATGCCCCACAAACTGTATTTTCTTTATATTGTCAGAAACAGTTATTGCCAAGTCACTAAACAGTAGAAACCCTGAATATAGCAATTCTTTCCTTGTCCTTGCTTTCACATCATAGAACTCTGAAATGTTAGCCAAATGGATCTGCTGCAGAGAAACCTGGATTGTCATTTTTTAAAATGCTATATAAACATATTGATAGGCCAGGGCAGGAAATGAAGGCAAGGTTTACCCCCAGGCATTGCATCATTTACGTTGGCTGTGTGTGTCACTTCCTCTAGAGAAATGTATAAAACAACTTGCTGCCTGGATCGTCTGGTTCCCACCAAAGGTCAATGGACCTTTCACTGGGTTGCCAAATCTCTGGTGGCCAGTCCCTCCACAACAGTTCTGGAAAATCCCGGCCAAAATTTCTGCATTTAGGACCAAAATTACTGGCACAGAGACAATGACTGCAAAATTGGACTCTGTGCCCATAGTTTTGGCACTATGGGTGCCATTTTGATACCAAAATGGGGTCTGCAGAATGCAAACATCCTTCCACACACAATGCCATTTTAGTAAGGGCAGGAGGAGCATAAATATGTAAATTAGACAGATCATGACATCAGTCGGCATGTAATGTTGATTTGCTATCAGCGATGCCATTTTCAACCACTTACCAGCTAAGTACATACATTTGACAACAGGGAGGACACCGTTCACCCCTGACCCTGCCTGTGTTACATAAAGGAATCATCAACTACCGTTAGTTGCTGATTAATTTCTAATGCAGAGTTGATGAAGTTGACACAGGTTGGCGTTGCACATGGAAACAGCCTCATTTCTGACTGCAAGTGTTCTGTGCAGACCCCTTGTTTCCAGTCATGTGTGCTGTAGTTACCAACCCCTTGGTCTGGAAGATGCAGCAGAGGCAGTATCACAAGCTGCTCATAAAGGGAGGAGGATGAGGTTTCTTAGCATAACGCCTTATCCACCTAGGGTCTCAAGAATTTCTCTTAGCTCAGCCTAAGCCAGGTGTAGTATGTGTGTCATCTCTACTTTACTAAGGACAGTGACAGAACTCAGCCGTTACTTACAGCTCGGCTTGCAGACCTGAGTTAGTTCGTTTCAGCCTCTTTCCAGACTGGAGCAGGCGACATCTGTAACATCTTTCAGTTCACTGTCCACAGCTGCATAAGTGAGTTGACAGACATTCTTAATGCCAGGAGAGGGGAGTTCATTGTGTTCTCTCTGACCAGGGAAAAGCAAGGAGAACATGTATGTGCTTTTGCCAGGATAGTGGACCTCCCCATTGTGCAAGGAGCCATCAACTGCACACATGTGGCTTTGTAGATATCTGCATTTAGATGCAGACAGGTATCACAACTGCAAAGGTTGCCACTCCCTGAATGTGGAGTTAATGTATGATCGTGCTCAATACATCATGCTGGTAAATACCCACTATCCTGGCAGCAATCATTGCACTTTCATTCTGCGTCTGTCTGCTGTGTCTTCAGAATTTGAGCCACCACCATCAAAACAGAGTGTGGCTGCTGGGTGACTAGGACCTGGCTCCAGCCTCTGCTTCACTGCCCCTGACCACATGCGGCCAGCACATGTACAAAGTAACTTCAACAGAAAACATCATAGAACAGGTGATTGGGGTATTGAAGCAATGTTTTCACGTCTCATACCATTCTGGGTGAGCAATACCATACACATGGATGCCATGATGTGGAGATACCAACGTTGGAACTTGACTATCAGTTTCTGCTTGGCAATTCTGCGTTGTCTGTCTTGAAGGCCACCTTGGAGAATGCTTACCCAAAGATCGGAGGCTGAATGCCCTTGAGCATGAAGACAGCCTCAACCGGGATCTTGGGTTCATGTCACACGACATGTAACCCCCACCATTTGGCCTGGGCTTCCAAAATCCTACTAACCGTCCTAGCTTTAGACAATTCACTTTAACCTGTGATTATCCCTCCCTTCACTTGCACTGTCTGTACCTGTAAAGACTTGATTATCTGTAAAGACTCACATTCCAACTATTCTTCACATTCCAATCTGTACTTATCTTGCAATTGTGCCTTCGCCTATATATGCTGTGTTTGTGAACCTACCTCTCCACTCACCTGATGAAGGAGTAGCGCTCTGAAAGCTCGTGATGCCAAATAAACCTGTTGGACTTGAACCTGGTGTTGTGAGACTTCTTATTATACACATGGAAGAACGTGTCCTCCATAACCTGGCCAGCATGAAGGCACAGCCCTTCCACCAAAGTTAGTGTGCAGTTCAGGAGGAGAAAGGAGGGGGCGGAGAAGGACAAGAAGGAGACAAACAGCACATTCCTTTTTGAACTGAGCTATCCAACTTCATCTTATCAACGACACTAACACTAAACAGAACCTCAAATCCTCATTCACCAGCCTAACCATTCCCGAGATTGATCTTTGCTGCATCCTCTTGACCATAACATTGAAATAAAAGTCACCATAAAGCAACCATTCCAGACCAACTTTATCCAACAAACGTTATTTCCTACAAAAGTCAACAAATCACCCTTGTGGATTCAGAGAACAGGCTTCAGACTGCACCCTCTCAGCCTGGACGACAGCATCTAGGCTGGCTGACAAGCAACAGCATCAGCACTGCCAAGGTGTTGCTGATACGCTGTCAGTTACTCAGAGTGCAATCATTGACAGCCTTTATATGCAGTAAGAGTATTAACAACACCAGGTTAAAGTCCAACAGGTTTATTTGGTAGCAAATGCCATTAGCTTTCGGAGCGCTGCTCCTTCGTCAGATGGAGTGGATATCTGCTCGCAAACAAGGCACACAGAGACACAAAATCAAGTTACAGAATACTGATTAGAATGCGAATCCTTACAACCAACCAAGTCTCAAAGATACAGAAAATGAGAGTGGAGGGAGCATTAGGCACAAGTTAAAGAAATGTGTATTGTTTCCAGACAGGACAGCCAGTGAGATTCTGCAAGTCCAGGAGGCAAGCTGTGGGGGTTACCGAAAGTGTGACATGAACCCAAGATCCCGGTTGAGGCCGTCCTCATGTGTGCGGAACTTGGCTATCAGTTTCTGCTCAGCGACTCTGGGCTGTCGTGTGTTGTGAAGGCCGCCTTGGAGAACGCTTACCCGAAGATCAGAGGCTGAATGCCCGTGACTGCTGAAGTGCTCCCCATTATCTGTAAAGACTCGCATTCCAACTATTCTTCACATTCCAATCTATACTTATCTTGCAATTGTGCCTTCGCCTATATATGCTGTGTTTGTGAACCTACCTCTCCACTCACCTGATGAATAAGGATTGCAAGATAATCTTGCCTCCTGGACTTGCAGAATCTCACTGGCTGTCCTGTCTGGAGACAATACACATTTCTTTAACCTGTGCCTAATGCTCCCTCCACTCACATTGTCTGTATCTTTAAGACCTGATCAGCTGTAAAGATTTGCATTCTAATCAGTATTCTGTAACTTGATTTTGTGTCTCTGTATGCCCTGTTTGAGAGCAGATATCCACTCCATCTGACGAAGGAGCAGCGCTCCGAAAGCTAATGGCATTTGCTACCAAATAAACCTGTTGGACTTTAACCTGGTGTTGTTAAAACTCTTACTGTGTTCAAGTCTCACACCAGGACTTGACGACCAAGAAAGGTGCATTCATAACACAGCTAAACAGGTTGGATATCAACTTGTGAATCCTTCCAACATACGCCAATGGCAGGCAGTAAGAAGGGGAAGAGATTCCTGGTCAGCTGTGTAATGGGAAGAAATTGGAGCCTCTAGCATCACCATCCAAAGCTCCAGGTTACAACGTGCATGTTAAAGTGTATTTTGTCGGTGTAACTCTGGACTCCTGGGAAGCTGGTTGGCTCAGCAGACTAGATGGCTGGTGTGGATCAGATTGGTGACAACAGCACGGGGTGGATTTGGGATCCATCTTCCTGCTCTACCTGTGGCGGAGGTTGTCACCCTGTAGGTCGGACCTGCCTTCAGGAAGGGAACTCGAGAAGAAATAATGTATAGTCCCACAGCTTCTGATGCGGATGCAACAGTGCTATCATTTGAAGCAAGGTTAATATTATTCTCTATACACATGTTCAAATATTTGTCTCTGATTTGTCATCATTAAGCTTCGTGTGTGGAAGATCTAGGATTAAGAAAAATCAAAAACCAAGCTTGTTAAAAAAAACCCTAACTGTTGTCAATGTTAAATAGAATAAATGCTGGGTTTAGAATCACATTCTCAGCTATATTCTAAATTACCTACCAACTCTTCTGAAGATCAGTTAGAAAACCTCTTCTGATTAATCCACTAGCTTTATGTCATCAGAAATATGTTCAATTGAATACGTTTTGTTTAAAAGGTATTATGCACAATTCTAGCCGAAATGTCCTAAATAGTTTTAATCTCATGTTCCTGAGTCATTGAATATTTTTCTTGTTCTAAATATTTAAGTGGACTTGTTTGCCTGTCTTTTTGCTGGTCTTAAATATGGCTTGAATTGGTTGACCTATGTCTCAATTTGAAAATGCACTGTGACAATTGTGCTTAGAGAAGGCTACAGCATGAAGACCAGCATAAGCTACGGCATAAGCCAGCAATGGCTGCTTACCAAATGGGGCCTTGTAAGGTCAAGAAGCATTTAAGTTTTAGTTTAGCTAATTTGATTGCAGTTGGAGGTTGGTAGTGAGAGAAGGCTCTCTCAGCTCTGTTAGAAATAGAAGGCTAAAGAGCGAACATCTCTCTCAGCCTTGCGAGAAGAAAAGCCATACTATGGAGTAATGGTTAAGAAAACAGGTGCTGGAAATCTAAAGTCCAGCTAGTTAAGGACACTAGAGAAATGAAAAGACGTTTCCAAGAAGTTTGGAGTTAACAGAACAGAGCAAGCTGGTTACTGAACAGATTACTGTTCAGTAAAGTCAGAGAGTGGAAAAGGTATTGGATTGTGAGGGACCAGAAATATATCTGCAGTAGCACTAAGGTTTGTGAAAAATTACTAGTCTGGGAGATATTATTTGAAATAATTGTGGAAATTAGTGGCTGAACCTCAGAGTTTGTGTATAAACCTTTAAGACAAAGAAAATCTGAAGGGGGAGTGTGAAACCTTAAATGAAAAGAGCGGAGGGAAAGCATAATTTCAAAAAAATTTGAAAGTGTGTTTTGAAATCAGTTATATGGCAGACGGAGTTCAGTGAGACAAGATGGTTCATGATATAAGAATCATCTGGGGGGATTCGGAGGAGAAATTCACAGACACTAACTCGGGTTCAGAGTGGAATGTGTATTTGACCACAGTCATCTTGTCTGTTTAAAAAGGACTGTGTGTATTAATGAGACCATTGTAGCTTAAACTGTACTTTGTAATGTGTTAACCCTCCAACCTGTGTTAAGCTAAAGGGGGAGTAAAGAGTATTATAATCCAAATTTTTCATGTTTAATAAATGTTTTTTCTTTAAAACTAATTTGTAGGCTTATGAGTCTTCTTCCACATTTTATATTTTTAAAAAGTTACCGTCTTTTGAGCCAGGGTTCCAATCTGGGATCTTCCCGTCCAGTTATATCAACTGGGATTATAACACAATTTATGAGAGAATTTAACAGGTATTAATCAAATGATGTACATCGATATTAAGCCAATGCCAAATCAAATATTCCCAAAGAGTGTCAATTTTGAATGATCAACCAGCCAGACACATTTAGAGGTTGTAATACAGGGGTATGGCACATACAGGGTTAATGTGGGACTGAGCAGTACACCCCACAATGACGAGGAGAGCACATGACCCACACCAGGGTAAGCTGAGTGCTGAGCAGAGCTGTGTGCACCAGCAAGAATGGATAGAGCTTCTAGCTTGTACTTTTTACTGCATATTTGTATATGGTTCTACGAGTCAATAAAAACTTAGTTAACCTACACAGTACCAAGAAGACGTCTTCAGACATACCAAACTGTGATCAATATTCTACAACATGGTGGCAGCTTGTGGAAAAACCCAAAACCTTGTAGAAAAGAAAGAAAAACTAAAATGATGGAAAACTGAGAAAAATAATTAACAAAACATTCTGACCTGAAAAGAAGCCCTAGAATCAGAGAGGTGCAGAAGAAAAATTGCCAGGAAACTCCAAAGAAAGGTTTGGAAGCTGAAGGCAGGGAATTAAAATTCCTTACTGCAGGAACAGAGTTAACTGCATCTCCTTTGGAAGTCCAGCTTCAAATCCCATTGTACAGAATCAACAGACCCAGTAATGGTGAGCTAAATGTTAATATTTCAGATTGCGGCAAATCCTGAGAAATCTTTAAAAATTTCAGAGTCAGAAGTGCAGTTTTAAAAAGTCACTAGAAACCTAATCTCCGAGTCAGTGCATTAACACATGGCATCAAATGCACAATAAAGCCATGATACAACAAATTTACAACTTTAAAGCTGAGCAAAAGAACTCTTAGGCAGTCAATCCATACAGCCACTGTTCAATTCCACACTCTCCTCCTCCCCACCCCCCAAGGCTGAACATGATTCTCATTGTAGCAGAGCCTACCAAAAACCGGGAAGTGTGGGAAATCCCTTTGTCTCCAATGGCGACACCATCTTGAAATTCAGAAAGCTGCAGCAATGGTTCCAGTGCTGGCACCATAACGTGTGGTGTCCAAGATTGACTGAATGAAAAAAGTTTTAAAACTCAAGGCAGCGTTTAAAAATCACCTTCCAGGATATTTGGGATGACAGCACTGATGTATAAGGAGAGTTTGAGTTGGTTAAGATTGTATTCCCTGGAGTTCAGAAGAATGAGGGGGGGGGCACATAAAAACCTATAAAATTCATACAAGATTAGACAGGGTAGATGCAAGAAGGATGTTCCAAGGTGGGGATGTCCAGGACCAGGGGTCACAGTCTGAAGGTACAGGGTGGACCATTTAGGGTAGAGATGGGGATTTGCAATTTCTTCAACCAGAGTGGTGAGCCTGTGGAATTCGCTACCACAGAAAGCAGTTGAGGCCAAAACATTGTATGTTTTCAAGACGCAGTTAGATATAGCACTTGGGGCGAAGGGGATTAAAGGATATGGGGGAAGGCAAGATCAGTATATCGAGTTGGATGACCAGCCAAGATCATAATGAATGGCGGGAGCAGGCTCTGAGGGCCAAAGCTGCTCCTATTTTCTATGGTTCTATGTGATGGTGTGGAAATGCCGGCGTTGGACTGGGGTAAACACAGTAAGGAGTCTAACAACACCAGGTGCAACCTGTTGGACTTTAACCTGGTGTTGTTAGACTCTATGTGATGGTCCAGGCTTCTTGTTTTAAAGGTTTCCTGCAGAGAGAATTAGTTAAAAAAAGTGACCCCCATTAGCACAACTGCAGCATGCTAATACCTGACCAGCTTGGGAAGAACAAAAAGAAAAAAATTGTGGAGCCATCTTGCCGGAAATAAAAATTAAAAAGGTACTCCCGTTATGAAGAAACAGCCACGGATAGCAAATTAAACTGCCAGACCACTTTAGGCTAAGGCAAAGATCAAAACGGATCCAAATTGAGTCTCTTGAAGAGAATTTTTAGATTACAGGAGTATATCAGGATTAAGTTAGAAATCAGAAAAAGTACAAGTTAATGTTTTTTTTCTCATTTGGTGTATTTGCAGAAGTATTCTGATGCAAGACATTGATGAACCCTCATTCAGCTTCAATAAAATATTAAAAACCTTTGATAACATTCGAATCTTCAAGTTGTGGAACGTACAAAGATTTAAAAGAGGATAGAAAACCTGCTGTAAATCCCCTGAGCAAATCACATGAGGGTGCCAGAGAGGCAAAGAATTTTCGAAAGTCCCAAAAATATATTTTTTGGAAACTCTGACATATTACCCAAGCTGCAACAGCAGCTGCAGTGCGGAGCGAGTAGCTGGCTATATATGAAGGAAAGCTGACTGGTGAAATCCAAAATAAATAAATACTGCAAAAATAAAATGAAATGAGGTTGCAAAATGTGTGCATCAAAGCTGGATTGGAAGATTTGAAACACCAAATTCAAGCTGAGCATATACCTTCGAAAACATACAATAAACTAAAATATTCAATGAACCAAACTCTCAGATCTGAGCAAACAAATTTCTGAGGTGTCACAAAGGTACAAGAAGGAACTAACTACTCAGAATTCCATTGTTGGCAAATTGAAGCAGGAATTGGGAAAACTCAACTGGCACAACAACTAGCCACAAGGGCAGGTAGAAAATGTACTCAAACAAATTGCGGCCTTGAAAGACTCTTGAGGAACCAATAAGGCCCCTGGGAAAACATAAGTTAAATCAATTGAATATGTTGGAAATATCAGTAGTAACAAAAGCAATGCACTGAAACACAGTGAGAAGGCAAGGTTTAAACAGGAAAATAAACAGAAGAACAACTAACTGTCTTTCAAGATCAAATTCAAAAATAATACTTCAGCAGCATGAAGCAATACAGTATCTTCAACAACAGAATGGGGGAACCACAGAAAAAGCTTGATGATAATCTGTTACAAGACAACTCAAGATGAAGCAATTGTGCTTAACAAAGAAAAGGAAAACCTGCTAAGGACCTTCACCTGCTACAAGAACCCTCAGGTCAAAGTTTGTTCCTCTGTAAAATTTCAAAATGAAGGAAAAGAGAGACTACAGATGAAGAAAACGATTGGACATTTGAAAGAAAACATTACATTTCCAAAGATATTGATCAAGAACTCAAAACTACGAACCTAGAATGGCAAGGGCAAGTAGAACTTCTCACAAGAGAGTATGAAGAGTCTCAGAAACAACTGGCAGAAGAGCAATTACTGAATGAGAGCTTGAAGGATAGCACAGAGGAATTATGGTCTGCTGAAGAAAATCTCGATGTGGAGATGCCGGCGTTGGACTGGGGTAAACACAGTAAGGAGTCTAACAACACCAGGTTAACCTGGTGTTGTTAGACTCCTTACAAAGAAAATCTCATCAGAATAAAGAACCAACTGTTACGTACGAAAGATGAATTTGTAAAGGAAAAATGAGAAGTGATGAGAATACCGAAATGTCACTCACAGGAAGCAGAACACTTGAAAGAGGAAACACAAATGACAAACTTGTAGAAGCAAATTCCATAAAGATAGAGGTTCAGTTAAAATGTAAACTTCCAGCATCAGAAGTCTTGAGGAAACATTGTGCAAACTGCCTGGAACAGGAGAAGGAATTGCTGTTGCATCAGAACAGCTGCTTGAATGCACAATTAACAACCAAAATTAAGTAATTTCTTGAACTTTGGTTCAATCTGAACAACATGAAGGTTGAGATATGCAATATTGAAGAGCACATCTAGACTTTGGAAATAGATAAGAGAAATTCTACAAAACGGACTGGCAATCTATCAGGTGGATTGAAAGAGACCCAAGGAACAATCAGCGACCATGGAAGATAGATTCCGAACAGGACTGAACGCCTGGATAAAGTTGTCAAACTTATGAGTTCAAAAACAAAGTCAAGTCAGCTTACCAGAGTAGCTCCTGAGCTGAATGAAAAGATTCTTAATTTCAAAAAATAACTGGAAAAAAGTATTCCAGATTGCCTAAATCTTTGAATTCAAGGACTTGAAAGGGGGAGATGGGGTAGTGAAAATGTTGTAATGATAATGTAAATGTACAATAGTAAAAATAATGCCAGACATAAAGTAAACTAAAATCACTTAAAATAAACTGGATAAAGACTTGGAGGAAGGTGTTGCATAAGGGTCTAGCACATGCAGGGTTAATGTGGGAGAGTTCAATACCATCCTCATGGTGATTTAAGAGAGCCCATGCACCAGACCCAATGTCAGTCGGGTGTTGGACAGAGCCATGTATACCAGTGAGCATGGAGAGAGCGCTTAGCTTGTACCTTCCACTGAACATGTATAAATAGTCTCAATAAAAACTTACAGTTAACGTATGACTATAAAGACTTCTTCAGACTTCCCAAACTGTAAGCAACACCCTACAACAAAGGTATAGGATATGGGTTCAGAATTGTAGTTGTCCATTTGGTGAATTTCTTCAGCCCTCCAGGATCAAAAGAGCAGGGTCGACACTCCTCTTTTTTTCCCTTCATTCCGCCCCCCCCCAATCAGACTCAGCCTAAGTTCTTCATGAAGCAAAATTTACAAAGAAACAATTGCTTTAAAACCATAAAAATTACTTTAAAATAATGAGGATAATTAACATTTTGTAATTTGCTGTTTTATCCATCCATCAATATTAAATTTCAGTTTTAGAATTTTTTTCCTGAAGTCTGTAGATTAAATGGTCTACAGAAATGCATAACTACCAGTATGTAATGGTTTAATAAATGTAACAATTTAAATTTATATTTAATATGGAATGTTTCTACATTTCTAAACCTCAGTAATGACAATATTTAGGCTGATGGGGTATTTCATGATATAGGAAATAAAGGTGCATTGATTCAATAGTCCAACCATTCGTGACAACCAAACAAACTACATCTTCATGGCTCAGGCCTTTCCTAAATTACTTCAGTGGTTCTATACTTCAGTATTAAATGGAGTCACAAGATAGCCATTAGAAAATGCCAACGTGGGAAACTAAACCAAGTCAGATGGTTGGCTTTACCTCAAGCACATGAACACAGCAAGCCCTTGCTAAAATGTCAACTCACTTAATGTTGTTTCACTTTAACTTTGTTGATACAGTAGTGTCAGTATATCCATTTAATGCTGCCAATTTGTAACACTTTGGTAATAGGGTTGAAGGAGCACAGAACAGTTGGGATTGTTAAAATATCCTGAAGAACCAACTGTTTGCTGTTTTACTTCACAGCGTGGGTGATCAGCATCTCCTTTACTCTTACTGAAAAGATTGTGGGAATGTCATTTTGTTTTTGACTCATCTGAACATGGTAGACCTTGTACTTTATGAACATGGCATATACTGTACAATAGCTCTAGTTCTCACCAACTTTATACTTCATCCTTTGCAGTCACAACCACATATCATGTAATAACTTGGGAATCTACAAAAGGTCCAAAGTGACTGTTTTCTATAGTATTTATTCTTAACTGTTTACCATATTTATTAATGATGGGCTAGAGCCACATATCCAATTTTCTGAGGATATAAAATAGGTGACATTGTAAGTAGTGCAGACTGCAGCTTAAAATTACAAAGATATTAATAGATTAAGTAAAAGGGCAAAAGTGTGACTAATGGATTTCAATATATGTAAGTATGAGATGATCCACTTGGACCTAAAAGGGATAGATACTTTCAGAGTGTTCTGCAGATGTGTCTGCACCCAAAAAGTCAATCTGATTGTTCCTTCCACAGATGCTGAACGACCTGTTGTCTGCAGCATTTTCTGCTTTTGCTTCAGAGATACAGGTCATGCATTGTGAAATACATTTGGGTATTGGTATATATTTAGTAGGATATTTGAATTTTTGCCAATATCTAATTTGCAACATTATGCAAAACAAAACTTCAAAGAGCATTATTTTTGTTAGAGATTTTACTCATGTAAAATTAATTTTAAAAATTACATTGCAACAATCCATGTTACATAATTAAAGCTTCAGATAACTTAGAAAATTATAGGTTAATGAACATCTTTGAAAGAGTACAAAAAAAGTGCAAATAAAATTGAGATATACATGTCAAATGTTTTCATGACTTTTTAAAAGTACATTTTACCATGAAAATCTTGGCTTCAGAACTGAATACTTTAAGTCTTTAATTTCCACTTCAACATGATAGGAGTGCTTTGTGGGCAAAAAAAATCGAGAAAGTGTCGTAACCTACAGAAGACATGCACTAATGATTCATCCCATCAGACAAAGTACATTAGTTTAATTGCACTGATGAATCAGGGGAGAAAATTAATTGGAACACTCAGATAAAGTAGAAGATAATGTTTGAAAGTTAGCAGTCTTCAAGCCAAAACTGTAGTGTAACAAAATAGAGTGCCAGTAAAGTTCTTTTTAAGACAAACACTTAAGTTGCTTTACGGTGTAGAAATGTTCCTGGTTGGTCTTTAAAAATCTTTCTTGTAGCTCTTAAATTTACCGATTACCTTTCAATCCTCCGTACCATTGTTGCGCACTGATCTTGAGCAGTCTTATTTTTTGTTTGTAATGGTATTCCTTCAAGTAAGCTTTCAATGATGGTGGTATAGGAAGAGCATCAATTCCTTCATAGGTTGTGGAACTGCAAATTACAGCTCTGCAAAGGCGCTGAAGTGAAAATGGAAAAGTCCTGTTCAGGGGAAGTGACAACAGTGGTTCAAAGAACATACACGAGTTTGGGTCCCTATAATGTTCCAAAAGGCCAGTTACGCTGGGTGCATGAAAAACACAGGGATCGTGGGCATCAAAGCTGAAGTTATGGTTCCACTGTTCAATTCTAGCATGGAGAGAGCGGCTGTAACGTCTGAAACTGACAGAGAAAAGGTAGTCCTCTTGAGCAGAGTCTCTGAGCAAATATGTACCTTCTGGTTTACCTTCTAACAGAGCCTCAGCTCCATATCTATCCATTACACCCCAGTAACATGGATTGTTACTGATCCAAAATAGATCTGGGACTAAGCGGTAGATGTAGCCAAACTCCGTGTGGTATTTGTGAAAGGGTGCGAGCCAACTGCAATTATTCTCAAAGTCCAGTTTGGTATTATTGTGATTTTCAGAATCTGTGAATAGAGCCATCAGTTCCTCATCAGAGTCTGAATCATTTGAAGGAAATGTAGTGTTATTATTGCATGCTAATTCATTCATTCCATGCTCTACTTCAGAGTTCTGTTTGTGCAAAGCATTGATCTGAGAAATCACTTCAAGTGTGCGAATTTGTGCATCCGGAGGGTCCACCTCTAGTTCAATGCTCATTCTGCATCCTTCTTCTAGCTCATGTTCATCAAATCCCACTGCTGAGCCTTCCCAGACTCCGCAACTTTGAGCCAATGGCATTGTGTGCCAATTAATCAAGTGCCATTTTTGAGCCAGCTCAGATCCTATTGGAAACGGACAATTATCCACCAACAGATCACTAATGTGGATTTTACTTTTGGAAACTAAAGCAGAGTTTTTATGGTTATGCACCTTAAGAGGGAAACACTGAGCTACTGCATCTTGAATCTTTTGCTTCAGTGATCGACTGGAGAGCCTGCGTGAACATGAGTCTTCAAGCTCCAGCTCAGGTCCAGGAGAGCTCAGTTTTCTCTCCCTTCTGGAAGCAGTTGACGATATCCCAGCAACAGCCCCAACCCCTCCATCTAAAGGAGTTTCCATTTTGGAAGAACGTGAACGTTTCTTACCACTCCATGTATAACCGTCCCTACGATCAACACTTTTCCCTTGGTTGACCTTGGGTTTTACATCCAGGTTTTGAGATGCTGCTCCTCTTTGTTGTGACATTCTTTTAACTAACTTTGAAACAGTTAGAAATTCACACGCAGTCAGTTAATTCAGGATCTCTGTTGCACTTTGAATGAATAACAATGCCAAATTCACAGATACGGTTTTGCTGATTTTCACTAGAGCTATCTCATCTGACTGCCACACAGACAATTCCACCGTGCTTTCTCAAATGAGAACATCTGCATAAAAAGAAAACAATTAGTGCTTCACTCTTAATGAATGAAATAGTGACATGATACGAGACTGAATAGTTCTCATGTCAGCCTGGTTCAGTGGTAGCAACTACCTCTTTGGTCAGAAGCTTACAAATTCAAACACTGAATGTTCAAATCCCTTCACAAACTCACTCCTCCCTGCCTCTATAACCTCAAACCCTGGAACCATCTAAAAGCTTGGGCAGACAGGAAAGTAGGGCTGAGGGCACAACCAGACCCGCCATGATGCTGCTATCCAATGGTGGAGTAAGCGCAATGGACTGAATGGCCTACTCCTCCTGCCTGCATGTTCCTCCAATTCTGGCATTCTGTGCATTCTTCGCTCCCAATCAATCTTGCAAAATTGGCAGCTGCACAAGCTCCAAACTGAAATTGTCTCCCTAAACCTCTCTACCTCCAAACCTCTGCTTAATAAACAAGTTGCTAGTCAACCGTTGGCACCAATTTTTGTCTGATTATAAATCTGTGGTGTGCCACGAACCATTTTTCGATGTTAAGATGCTATTTATATGCAAGTTGCTGCTGTTGCTGCATCCTTATCTAAGCTGATGTTACCAAGTATCCTTTACTTCTGTCAGAGAGGATTCATGAATCATCTGATTAAATACTTAAACGATGCCGCCTACTGAACTGAAGCAGCAGTCTAGATACTGTACGCAAGATTCTGCAGGAGGGCTGAAGCCATCATCTCTGACTAAGAGGCAATAGCGCTATCACTGAACCAAGGCTGATACTAAATAAATTTGAAAGTAGAGTGCCATTTTAACAAATATTATTCCAAGAAAGCAAAACTGGATAACAAAAGATTAAAGTATCACAGAAGCATATTCACGCCCCATGCAAGGCAAACACTGATTTTAGCCATGCCTTTGAGATGAGGCCAAGCATTTGATCTCCTATGTCGCTATCAGTAACAAGAAAACAAGGACAAAGTAGGTAGATCTTAGAACTGTAGAACACTGGAATAAAAACAGGATGGATTCTGTAATATGACACAATTTACTCTGCCAGACTATCGCCCATGTGAAAATGAAAATTTAACCCGGTAATTCATACTTTTCAGGGAAAGAAAAGCACCTGGATAGTGATTGAGATTTACAGCATTTATGTCTTCAGGGCCTGAACCAGCAACCCTGAAAAGCTGGTCTGACTAGTCATTTGTGACATCACCACATGGTTAATATCCCATTTCTCAACTTGAAGACATGTGAAGCGCCAAAATGTATTTCATGGATGTTTCTACTCAGGTTTAGCTGTGTCACCTGCATGTTAACTCACCCTGGGATAAATTATGAGAAATGACTACAAGGTTAAAAGGTGGGTTTCCTCCGGGTGCTCCGGTTTCCTCCCACAGTCCAAAGATGTGCGGGTTAGGTGCATTGGCCATGCTAAGTTGCCCGTTAATGTCCTGGGATGCATAGGTTAGAGAGATTAACGGGATAAATATGTGGGGTTATAGGGATAAGGCCTAGGTAGGATTGTTTTCGGTGCAGACTCCATGGGCTGAATGGCCTCCTTCTGCACTGTAGGGTTTGCATGGTGAATTGATCAAAGTTTTTAAGATATTAAAGGGAAACTAATAAGGTGGACAGAGAAAATGTGTGTCAGTTGAGGAGTATAGGACTGGGGCCATAGTCAAAAAAATGGGAATGAAATTAGGAAACACTTCTTCAAGGTAGAAGTTTAGAACTCCTTTCTGAAAATGGTAATTGATGCTGGATTAATTGTTAAATTTAAAATTGAGATTGATAGACTTGTGTTACTACAAGACAGGGATAGAATCCACTCGAAGGATATGGGGTAAAAAGGCAAGTACATGGAGTCTATTTGCAGAGCAGCTATAGTCTCACAAGATAGTGAAACAGGCCTGAGGGATTTAATGGTCTAACCGACTCAGATGTCCTCATACGACATATTGCAGGCCTCACACACAAACCTCTTCTTCTACACAATGCATAATAGTTGAAACAATTTGATTATTGACTATACAATGCTGTCAATGGAATGGGTCACTTCGTAGCTGGTATCATTGGTCTAATAGTACAAATGATGTTGCCAATGAGATGCCAATTTTAAAAATTAACAAATTCTAACTAGAAGGTGCAGGACCTGCTGTTCTGACCAGCTAAAATATGGGCAACTGTAACATTCCCATCTATCTGCACTTTCATCTTATGCTACAGGTGCTCGGGTGTCTCATGCTCAGATACAATAAGCTGATGAGCATGTCCACCCAGTCGACTGATTAAGGGGATAGGACTTCAATTTAAAATAAAACATGTCTGCGGAAAGGATGATGAATCAATTTGCCTTCTGCTTCAAAAATCAGTTAGGTTATTATTCAAATAAGGAATACTGTTATCAGTAAACCCCACACAATATAAGCAACATTCATTGTTGATTCTGTAAGTGTCATATGATAATGCTGAACTTATGAATGGCATAAATGTGATATAAAAATCCTCAATGAGAAGCTAAGTGATACTCAAATTTACACAGCCTCAGCCAAAGGATGCTCGAATACATAACTCAGCACTGGAAGCATCAGCTCAAAATTGATAAGTTGCTGGAAAGCAAAATAAAACTCCCCTCCAATTCGATTTTCAAGTTTGCTGACGACACCACCGTAGTGGGTCGGATCTCAAACAATGACAAGGCAGAGTACAGAATGAGTTGAGAATCTGGTGAACTGGTGCGGCAACAATAATCTCTCCCTCAATGTCAACAAAACAAAGGAGATTGTCATCGACTCCAGGAAGCATAAAGGAGAACATGCCCCTGTCTACATCAACGGGGATGAAGTAGAAAGGGTCGAGAGCTTCAAGTTTTTAGGTGTCCAGATCACCAACAATCTGTCCTGGTCTCCCATGCCGACACTATTGTTAAGAAAGCCCACCGATGCCTCTACTTTCTCGGAGGACTAAGGAAATTTGGCATGTCAGCTACGACTCTCACCAACTTTTACATATGCACCATAGAAAACATTCTTTCTGGTTGTATCACAGCTTGGTATGGCTCCTGCTCTGCCCAAGACTGCAAGGAACTACAAAAGATCGTGAATGTAGCTCAATCCATCACGCAAACCAGCCTCCCATCCACTGACTCTGTCTACACTTCCTGCTGCCTCGGCAAAGCGGACAGCATAATTAAGGACCCCATGCACCGCGGACATTGTTTCTTCCGCCTTCTTCCTTCGGGAATCACGTACCAACTGACTCAAGAACAGCTTCTTCCCTGCTGCCGTCTGACCTTTGAATGGACTTACCTTGCATTTTGATTTTTCTCTACACTCTAACTATGACTGTAACACTACATTCTGCACTCTCTCGTTTCCTTTTCTATGAATGGTATGTTTTGGCTGAATAGCGCGCGAGAAACAATACTTTTCACTGTATGTTAATACATGTGACAATAATAAATCAAAATCAAATAAAATGACACTATGCGTGCATCAAAACAGGCATAAATTCATAAACAACTTCAGACCGTGAAATCTATCCTCATTTTAATTTTTTTTTGCCAAGTGCCAATCATGTCTTTGAACAAAGAACAAGAACAAAGAACAATACAGCACAGGAACAGGCCCTTCGGCCCTCCAAGCCCGCACCACTCCCTGGTCCAAACTAGACCATTCTTTTGTATCCCTCCATTCCCACTCCATTCATGTGACTATCGAGATAAGTCTTAAACGTTCCCAGTGTGTCCACCTCCACCACCTTGCCCGGCAGCGCATTCCAGGCCCCCACTACCCTCTGTGTAAAATACGTCCTTCTGATATCCGTGTTAAACCTCCCCCCCCTTCACCTTGAACCTATGACCCCTCGTGAACGTCACCACCGATCTGGGAAAAAGCTTCCCACCGTTCACCCTATCTATGCCTTTCATAATTTTATACACCTCTAATAGGTCACCCCTCATCCTCCGTCTTTCCAGTGAGAACAACCCCAGTTTACCCAATCTCTCCTCATAACAAAGCCCTTCCATACCAGGCAACATCCTGGTAAACCTCCTCTGCACTCTCTCTAAAGCCTCCACGTCCTTCTGGTAGTGTGGCGACCAGAACTGGGCGCAGTATTCCAAATGCGGCCGAACCAACGTTCTATACAACTGCAACATCAGACCCCAACTTTTATACTCTATGCCCCGTCCTATAAAGGCAAGCATGCCATATGCCGTCTTCACCACCTGTGACGTCACCTTCAAGGATCTGTGGACTTGCACACCCAGGTCCCTCTACATATCTACACCCTTTATGGTTCTGCCATTTATCGTATAGCTCCCCCCTACGTTAGTTCTACCAAAATGCATCACTTCGCATTTATCTGGATTGAACTTCATTTGCCATTTCTTTGCCCAAATTTCCAGCCTATATCCTTCTGTAGCCTCTGACAATGTTCCTCACTATCTGCAAGTCCAGCCATTTTCGTGTCGTCCGCAAACTTACTGATCACCCCAGTTACACCTTCTTCCAGATCATTTACATAAATCACAAACAGCAGAGGTCCCAATACAGAGCCTTGCTTTCCTTGTATTCTGCCATTAACTCTGGATCAATGCTTTGTTGCTTTACTACAACCATTACCCCTCCCTTTACCTTTTGTTCTATGACTCTGTCATTTATTCTCTCCGAATCTATTCCTGATCTTTCTTACCCAACAGCATAAAACTCATCACATCGCTACCGCTTATCAATTCCATATTGGACTCAAAAGAGTAACTCTGCTTTTCCCTCTCCACAGGTGCTGCCAGACCTGCTGGGTTTTTTCAGCACTTTCTATTCTTATTTCAGATTTCCAGCATTTGCACTATTTTGCTTTTATATTATTGGCATAAACTCGTCTGACTTTTGGCTTGGATTTAGATCTAATAAAAAAGGAAATCATGCTAAAGTAGTCAATAGGGACATGATGGTATAGAAGAACAGGCAAAAATTTCTGAGCAATACTGAGATAGAAGAGCTGTCGTTTTCTGAATTGATATCTAATATCGACAGTGATATTTATCTTGGATACTGAGAAAGGCATCACATATTTGGTAAAATGTTTAAATCCTAGTTTCCTGAAATATAAAGTGGGTGAAATTACACTAAATAATTTCAGATAGAGTGGTGAAGTCTGCCAAAGGGGCATTCAACATAATAAGACCATAAGACATAAAAGCAGAATTAGGCCACTCGACCCATCGAGTCTGCTCCACCATTCAATCATGGCTGATATTTTTCTCATCCCCATTCTCCTGCCTTTGCCCCATAACCCCTGATCCCCTTATTGATCAAGAACCTATCCATCTCTGTCTTAAAGACACTCAATGACCTGGCCTCCACAGACTTCTGCGGAAAAGAGTTCCACAGATTCACTATTCTCTGGCTGAAGAAATTCCTCCTCATCTCGGTTTTAAAGGATCGTCCCTCTAGCCTGAGGTTGTGGCTTCTGGTTCCATTTTTTCCTACTAGTGGAAACATCCTCTCCACGTCCACTCTATCCAGGCCTCGCAGTATCCTGTAAGTTTCAATAAGATCCCGCCTCAACCTTCTAAACTCCAACAAGTACAGACCCAAAGTCCTCAACCGTTCCTCATACATGCTTTCATATTTAGTGGCAGGGGAGGTGTCAAAGGAGCAGCATCCACTTACATCAATGAATTTAGGAGTCAACAGTTCCACATTTCCTCCACACATCTGACCCGACATCCAGGTCCGTGAAAGACTTGAGTTCTATTCTTCATTCATGGATGAATTGGAACAGTATATATTATTTAGTTACTTTACCCTGAAGAAACTTACAATTTTCTAATGTGTTTAGTGTGCAGGAGGAACTTGAAGATTCTGTTTGGTATTGATACATTTGTAACATACTTTATAGCCACTCAGTCACGGACAACATGCTAAGTTGCACCAATACCTGCTTATTATTTTTCAGTCACACAATTTAAAGTGATACCGTGCCAGCCGGCATTAAGATTTAAATGCTGCAATTTACAGTTAGCTGTGAGGGAACAAGTGCTGCGGGGATGGGGGTGGGAACTTAGCTTTGGTTTAAGAGACTGGAATTGGAAGTGCAAGGGTCCTGGGAGTAATATTGAGGGAGAAGTGCAGTTTGCTGAGAAAGGGGTCAAGTAGGGTGTAAAGGGGAGGTGACGCGGACTGGGGCGGGGGGAGGGGGGAGGTGACAGGGGGGCGGGGGGGGTGACAGGGGGGAGGGGGAGGTGAGGGGGGGGCGGGGGGAGGTGACAGGGGGGGAGGTGACAGGGGGGGCGGGGGAGGTGAGGGGGGGCGGGGGCGGGGGAGGTGACAGGGGGGGGAGGGGACAGGGGGGCGGGGGGGAGGTGACAGGGGGGGCTGAGGGGGAGGTGACAGGGGGGGGGGGGGGGAGAGTGA
>NW_027592049.1:0-64719 GCF_964213995.1 Mustelus asterias
CAAATCAGATTGGTTTAATGAATAAAAACAGAAGTTCAGTATTTGAAAATTTTCCGGGGGGGGCTCGCCCTCTCAGTGTCCAGACAGTCGCTGTGCCCCGTGTTTAAGAAATGGTCGGTGCCTGCGATCCTCTGGTGAGTTTTGCGATCCTGGCCCGATCCCGCTCTGTGAGGAAGGTTCTGGCTGTGCAGCAGGCAGGCAGCTCCCTGGTGATCAATGTGGCGGGGGGGAGAGGGGAGGGTTTGGTCGCTCTGTCCCTCTCCGGCCCCCTCCGCTCCGCACAGCTGCTATTTCGGAGTGGACTGTGCGAATTGCTCGAGCTCCAGCTCCGCTTCCGCCAGTCGGTACAGCTCCATCGTGGCACGGGCATCCTCCACTGATGAGTGGCCCTGTTTCCCCATCTGAGGAGAGATCAAACGGGGAGGGAGAGTGAGACCGAGAGGCACCGAACATAAGACATAGGAGCAGAATGAGGCCACTCGGCCCATCGAGTCTGCTCCGCCATTCAATCATGGCTGATATTTTTCTCATCCCCCATTCTCCTGCCTTTTCCCCATAACCCCTGATCCCCTTATTAATCAAGAACCTATCTATCTCTGTCTTAAAGACACTCAATGACCCGGCCTCCACAGCCTTCTGCGGCAAAGAGTTCCACAGATTCACCACTCTCTGGCTGAAGAAATTCCTCCTCATCTCTGTTTTAAAGGATCGTCCCTTTCGCCTGAGGTTGTGCCTCTGGTTTCTAGTTTTTCCCACTAGTGGAAACATCCTCTCCACGTCCACTCTATCCAGGCCTTGCAGTATCCTGTAAGTTTCAATAAGATCCCCCCTCATCCCTTCTAAACTCCAACCAATACAGACCCAGAATCCTCAACCGTTCCTCATACGACAAGCTCTTCATTCCAGGGATCATTCTTGTGAACCTCCTCTGGACCCTTTCCAAGGCCGGCACATCCTTCCTTAGATACGGAGCCCAAAACTGCTCACAATACTCCAAATGGGAACTACGCAGTAGCAGGCCATTCGCTCCACAGTGGCCGTACTGGCCCTTTGAAAGATCCATCTAGTTTGTCTCACCTCCCTACCCCCCACCCTGTGTCACTGCTAATGTTTCCCCCTTCCAAGGGACGGCATGGTTGCACAGTGGTTAGTGCTGCTGCCTCACGGTGCCAGGGACCCGGGTTCGATTCCCGGCTCGGGTCACTGTCTGTGTGGAGTCTGCACGTTCTCCCCGTGTCTGCGTGGGTTTCCTCCGGGTGCTCCGGTTTCCTCCCACAGTCCGAAGATGTGTAGGTTAGGGGGAATTGCCATGCTAAATTGCCCCTTAGTAGAATCATAGAATCCCTACAATGCAGAAGGAGGCCATTCGGCCCATCAAGTCTGCACCGACCACAATCCCTGGACCTGTCCCTACATGCTTACCCTGCTAATCCCTCTAACCTGCACATCTCTGGTCACTTAGGGGCAATTTAGCACGGCCAATCCACCTCACCTGCATGTCTTTCAGACTGTGGGAGGAAACCGGAGCACCCGGAGGAAACCCACGCAGACACGGGGAGAACGTGCAGACTCCACACAGACAGTGACCCGAGCCGGGAATCGAACCCGGGTCCCTGGCACTGTGAGGCAGCAGTGCTAACCCGCTGTGCCGCCCAGTGTGCAAAGTGTTCAAAGATGTGCTGGTTAGGATGAATCGGCCGTGCTAAATTCTCCCTCAGCATACCCGAACAGGAGTGTGGCGACTTGGGGATTTTCAAAGTAGCTTCATTGCGGTGTTAATTGTGACACGAATAAATCAACTTAAACTTTATTTCTCCAATCCCCCGCCATTTTTGAAACTTCTCCTGTTCCAGCTCCATTCAGGCATCGCCTTCCAGATCACAACAACTCGCTGCCTTTCCATCAAAGTTCTCCCCATCGCCTCCCACTCCCCTTTTCCCGATTCTCTTCAATCTGTGCCCCCCTCCATCCTCCTGCCCGTGGGAGACATTTACTCGATCGAAACCTCCCATTGGTGATTGCGAACGCCTCGATTTAACTCTCCCCCCCCCCCGAACCTTCTCTCTGCCCCGAGGGCCAGAGTCCCAGATTCTCCCAGTCTCTCCACACAAAACACAGCCTGCTCCAGAGGCCGGAATTGGAGGAGTGCCGAGATCACGGAAGGTTGTCGGGACTGGAGGAGGTTACAGAGATAGGGAGGGGGTGTAGGGGCTGGAGGGGTTACAGAGATAGGGAGGGGGTGTAGGGGCTGGAGGAGGTAACAGAGAGAGGGAGGGGGGTGTAGGGGCTGGAGGAGGTTACAGAGATAGGGAGGGGTGTAGGGGCTGGAGGGGGTTACAGAGACAGGGAGGGGTGTAGGGGCTGGAGGAGGTTACAGAGTTAGGGAGGGGGTGTAGGGGCTGGAGGAGGTTACTGAGATAGGGAGGGGTGTAGGGGCTGGAGGAGGTTACAGAGTTAGGGAGGGGGTGTAGGGGCCTGGAGGGGGTTACAGAGATAGGGAGGGGAGTAGTGGGCTGGAGAAGGTTACAGAGATAGGGAGGGGGTGTAAGGGCTAGAGGAGGTTACAGAGATTGGGAAGGGGTGTCGGGGCTGGAGGAGGTTACAGAGATAGGGAGGGGGTGCAGGGGCTGGAGGGGGTTACAGTAATAGGGAGGGGCTGCAGGGGCTGGAGGAGGTTACAGAGATAGGGAAGGGGTGTAGGGGCTGGAGGAGGTTACAGAGATAGGGAGGGGGTGTCGGGGCTGGAGGAGGTTACAGAGATAGGGAGGGGATGTAGGGACTGGAGAAGGTGACAGAGTTAGGAAGGGGTGTAGGGGCTGGTGGAGGATACAGAGATAGGGAGGGGGTGTAGGGACTGGAGAAGGTGACAGAGTTAGGAAGGGGTGTAGGGGCTGAGGAGGTTAAAGAGATAGGGAGGGGGTGTTGGGGCTGGAGGAGGTTAGAGAGATAGGGGCTGAAGGAGGTTACAGAGATAGACAGGGGGTGTCGGGGCTGGAGGAGGTTACAGAGTTAGGGGGGGGTGTTGGGGCTGGAGGAGGTTACGGAGATAGGGAGGGGGTGCAGGGGCTGGAGGAGGTTACAGAGATAGGGAAGGGTATAGGGACTGGAGAAGGTGACAGAGTTAGGAAGGGGTGTAGGGGCTGGAGGAGGATACAGAGATAGGGAGGGGGGTGTAGGGGCTGGAGGAGGTTACAGAGATAGGGAGGGGGTGTAGGGGCTGGAGGAGGTTACAGAGATAGGGAGGGGGTGTAGGGGCTGGAGGAGGATACAGAGATAGGGGCTGAAGGAGGTTACAGAGATAGGGAGGGGGTGTAGGGGCTGGAGGAGTTTACAGAGATAGGGATGGAGGTGTCGGGGCTGGAGGAGCTTGGGAGATAGGGAGTGGGTGGAGGGGGCTGTGGGAGTTTGGGGAGAGTGTGTAGAGAGAGTTGGGGGACAGGCTGAGGGTCTGGGACATACCTGGATGTCTCGGTCAAGCAGTGCCTTTGTCAATCTCTTCAGCGAGACGGTCTCCTTCTCGGAGAAGCCGCCTTTTTTGTTCAGGAGTGGGATTTTCGAGGTGTCCCTGGTCATTGGCTGCGGGTGGAAGTACTTCAGGGCCTTGAAGTCGTTGTGGATCGCGTGGCCTATCACAATCTTGCCATAAAGGATCTTCAATATCTGCAGAGAGACAGCCAGAGCAGTGAGTCCCAGTTCAGGGTCCTCTCGAGGTTAACTTGCACGGCGGCACAGCGGGTTAGCACTGCTGCCTCACAGCGCCAGGGTGGCACAGCGGGTTAGCGCTGCTGCCTCACAGCGCCAGGGTGGCACAGCGGGTTAGCGCTGCTGCCTCACAGCGCCAGGGTGGCACAGCGGGTTAGCGCTGCTGCCTCACAGCGCCAGGGTGGCACAGCGGGTTAGCACTGCTGCCTCACAGCACCAGGGTGGCACAGCGGGTTAGCACTGCTGCCTCACAGCGCCAGGGTGGCACAGCGGGTTAGCACTGCTGCCTCACAGCGCCAGGGTGGCACAGCGGGTTAGCACTGCTGCCTCACAGCGCCAGGGTGGCACAGCGGGTTAGCGCTGCTGCCTCACAGCGCCAGGGTGGCACAGCGGGTTAGCGCTGCTGCCTCACAGCGCCAGGGTGGCACAGCGGGTTAGCACTGCTGCCTCACAGCGCCAGGACGGCACAGTGGGTTAGCGCTGCTGCCTCACAGCGCCAGGGTGGCACAGCGGGTTAGCGCTGCTGCCTCACAGCGCCAGGGTGGCACAGCGGGTTTGCGCTGCTGCCTCACAGCGCCAGAGTGGCACAGCGGGTTAGCGCTGCTGCCTCACAGCGCCAGGGTGGCACAGCGGGTTAGCGCTGCTGCCTCACAGCGCCAGGGTGGCACAGCGGGTTAGCACTGCTGCCTCACAGTGCCAGGGTGGCACAGCGGGTTAGCACTGCTGCCTCACAGCGCCAGGGTGGCACAGCGGGTTAGCACTGCTGCCTCACAGCGCCAGGGTGGCACAGCGGGTTAGCACTGCTGCCTCACAGCGTCAGGACGGCACAGCGGGTTAGCACCGCTGCCTCAGAGCGCCAGGACGGCACAGTGGGTTAGCACTGCTGCCTCACAGCGCCAGGGCGGCACAGCGGGTTAGCACTGCTGCCTCACAGCGCCAGGGTGGCACAGCGGGTTAGCGCTGCTGCCTCACAGCGCCAGGGTGGCACAGCGGGTTAGCGCTGCTGCCTCACAGCGCCAGGGTGGCACAGCGGGTTAGCACTGCTGCCTCACAGCGCCAGGGTGGCACAGCGGGTTAGCGCTGCTGCCTCACAGCGCCAGGGTGGCACAGCGGGTTAGCACTGCTGCCTCACAGCGTCAGGACGGCACAGCGGGTTAGCACTGCTGCCTCACAGCGCCAGGGTGGCACAGCGGGTTAGCACCGCTGCCTCACAGCGCCAGGGTGGCACAGCGGGTTAGCACTGCTGCCTCACAGCGTCAGGACGGCACAGCGGGTTAGCACCGCTGCCTCACAGCGCCAGGGTGGCACAGCGGGTTAGCGCTGCTGCCCTCTTTTTAGGTCAAACCAAATAAACAAACTCAGATTAAATCAGGACAAAGTAAAAGGGGCAGCTTCCCAAAAGGAGGGGGAACAGCCCGAACAGAAATCAAAGTACAAAGGAAACTTAAAAACATCAAATTATAATGTGATTATTAGGGTCGATAACGCACCCCAACCCCTGCGGTGCCCAACGGGCGCGGAAGGCGTCAACCGCGCCCGTGGACACCGCATGCTCCCTCTCCAGGGACACCCGGCCGCGAACGTAGCCGCGGTAGAGGGGAAGACAGTCAGGATGGACGGCCCCCTCGATCGCCCGCTGCCTGGACCGGTAAATGGCGCGTTTCGCCAGGAGCAGGTTCACGAGGAGGTCGCCATCCCGACCCTCCCCCTCTCCGCACCGGGTGTCCGTAGATCAGGAGCGTGGGACTGAAGTGCAGACAAAACATCAACAAAAGGTTCTTCAGGAAAACATAAAGGGAGTGCAGCCTGAGACACAAAACATAGACATGGTCCACGGACTCCACAAGGCCGCAGAAAGGGCAGTCTTCGGAGCCCGTGAACCAGTGAATCCTACGGTTGTGCGGAACTGCTGCATGCATCACCCTCCACCCCAGGTCCCCGACGTAATTGGGGGAGATCCCTCCGTAGAGGGACCTCCAGCGGGGACCTCCGCCGCCCGGCGGCAACAAGGCCCGCCAAGGTGTATCCGGGCGGCAGGCGAGGAGGCGGTAGTGGAAGGTGTGCAGCAGCAGCCCGCACAGGAAACGCCTCCGCGCGGTAGAAAAAGGCACGGAGGTTTTTTGGGTTCGATTCCCGGCTCGGGTCACTGTCTGTGCGGAGTCTGCACGTTCTCCCCGTGTCTGCGTGGGTTTCCTCCGGGTGCTCCGGTTTCCTCCCACAGTCCAAAAGATGTGCAGGTTAGGGTGCATTGGCCATGCTAAATTGCCCCTTAGTGTACCCAAACAGGTGCCGGAGTGTGGCAGTTGAGAGTCAACCACATTGCTGTGGCTCTGGAGTCACATGTAGGCCAGATCGGGGTAAGGACGGCAGATTTCCTTCCCCAAAGGGAACCAGATGGGTTTTTCCCACAACGGGTCATCAGTAGATTCTTAATTCCAGATATTTTTTTATTGAATTCAAATTCCACCATCTGCCGTGGCGGGATTCGAACCCGGGTCCCCCAGGACATTCGCTGAGTTTCTGGATTAATAGTCTAGCGATAAACCACTAGGCCATCGGCTCCCTCCAGAGGAGGTTCACAAGAATGATCCCTGGAATGAAGAGCTTGTCGTATGAGGAACAGTTGAGGACTCTGGGTCTGTACTCGTTGGGAGTTTAGAAGGATGAGGGGGGGGATCTTATTGAAACTTACAGGATACTGCGAGGCCTGGATAGAGTGGACGTGGAGAGGATGTTTCCACGAGTAGGAAAAACTAGAACCAGAGGCACAACCTCAGGCTAAAGGGACGATCCTTTAAAACAGAGATGAGGAGGAATTTCTCCAGCCAGAGAGTGGTGAATCTGTGGAACTCTTTGCCGCAGAAGGCTGTGGAGGCCGGGTCCCTATCTCACGGGTTCAAGAGGGGCTGAATGGCCTCCTGTTCCTGTCCAGCAGGCTCAGGAGGGACTAGAATGACCTCCTGATGTTCCTAACAGGCTCAAAAGGGGCTGAATGGCCTCCCCCGTCCCTGCATAACAGGCCTTGGACGAGGTACCACATGGTAGGTTGTTGCATAAAGTTAAATCTGACGGGATCCAGGGTGAGGTATCTAAATGGATACAAAATTGGCTTCTTGACAGAAGCCAGAGGGTGGTTGTAGAGGGTTGTTTTTCAAACTGGAGGCCTGTGACCAGCGGTGTGCCTCAGGGATCAGTGCTGGGCCCACTGTTATTTGTCATTTATATGATTTGGATGAGAAAAAGAAGAACAAAGAAAATTACAGCACAGGAACAGGTCCTTCGGCCCTCCAAGGCTGCACCGACCATGCTGCCTGTCTGAACTAAAACCCCCTACCCTTCCGGGGACCATATCTCTCTCTTCTCATCCTATTCATGTATTTGTCAAGACGCCCCTTAAAACTCACTATCGTATCTGCTTCCACTCCCTCCCCCGGCAGCGAGTTCCAGGCACCCACCACCCTCTGTGTAAAAAATCTGCCTCGTACATCTCCTTTAAACCTTGCCCCCTCGCACCTTAAACCTGTGCCCCCCTAGTAATTGACTCTTCCACCCTGGGGACAAAGCTTCTGACTATCCACTCTGTCCATGCCCCTCATAATCTTATAGACTTCTATCAGGTCTCCCCTCAACCTCCGTCGTTCCAGTGAGAACAAACCAAGTTTCTCCAACCTCTCCTCATAGCTAATGCCCTCCATACCAGGCAACATCCTGGTAAATCTTTTCTGTACCCTCTCCAAAGCCTCCACATCCTTCTGGTAGTGTGGCGACCAGAATTGAACACTATATTTCAAGTGTGGTCTAACCAAGGTTCTATAAAGCTGCAACATGACTTGCCAATTTTTAAACTCAATGCCCCGGCCGATGAAGGCAAGCATGCCGTATGCCTTCTTGACTACCTTCTCCACCTGTGTTGCCACTTTCAGTGACCTGTGTACCTGTACACCCAGATCCCTCTGCCTATCAATACTCTTAAGGGCTCTGCCATTTACTGTATATTTCCTCTCTGTATTAGACCTTCCAAAATGCATTACCTCACATTTGTCTGGATTAAACTCCATCTGCCATCTCTCCGCCCAAGTCTCCAACTGATCTATATCCTGCTGTATCCTCTGATGGTCCTCATCGCTATCCGCAAATCCACTAACCTTTGTGTCGTCCGCAAACTTACTAATCAAACCAGTTACATTTTCCTCCAAATCATTTGTATATATTACAAACAGCAAAGGTCCCAGCACTGATCCCTGAGGAACACCACTTATCACAGCCCTCCATTCTGAAACACACCCTTCCACTGCTACCCCCTGTCTTCTTTGACCGAGCCAGTTTTGTATCCACCTTGCCAGCTCACCTCTGATCCCATGCGACTTCACCTTCTGCACCAGTCTGCCATGAGGGACCTTGTCAAAGGCCTTACTGAAGTCCATGTAGACAACATCCACTGCGCTACCCTCATCAATCATCTTCGTCACTTCCTCGAAAAACTCGATCAAGTTCGTGAGACACGACCTCCCCTTCACAAAACCATGTTGCCTCGCGCTAATACATCCACTTATTTCCAAGTGGGAATAAATCCTGTCTCGAAGAATCCTCTCCAATAATTTCCCTACCACTGATGTAAGGCTCACCAGCCTGTAATTACCTGGATTATTCTTGCTACCCTTCTTAAACAAAGGAACAACATTGGCTATTCTCCAATCCTCTGGGACCTCCCCTGTAGCCAGTGAGGATACAAAGATTTCTCTCAAGGCCCCAGCAATTTCCTCCCTTGCCTCTCTCAGTATTCTGGGGTATATCCCATCAGGCCCTGGGGACTTGTCTACCTTAATGTTTCTCAAGAACCCCAATACCTCCTCCTTTTTGATCTCAACATGACTCAAACTATCTACATTTCCGTTCCCAGAATATAGGAGGCATGGTTCGTAAGTTTGCAGATGACACCAAGATTGGTGGCATCGTGGACAGTGAAGGTTATCTCCGATTGCAACGGGATCTTGATCAATTGGGCCAGTGGGCTGACGAACGGCAGATGGAGTTTAGTTTCGATAAATGCGAGGTGATGCATTTTGGTAGATTGAACCAGGGCAGGACTTACTCAGTTAATGGTGGGGCGTTGGGGGAGAGTTCCAGAACAAAGAGATCCAGGGGTACATGTTCATAGCTCCTTGAAAGTGGAGTCACAGGTGGACAGAGTGGTGAAGAAGGCATTCGGCATGCTTGGTTTCATCGGTCAGAACATTGAATACAGGAGTTGGGACGTCTTGTTGAAGTTGTACAAGACATTGGTAAGGCCACACTTGGAATACTGTGTGCAATTCTGGTCACCCTATTATAGAAAGGATAATATTAAACTAGAAAGAGTGCAGAAAAGAGTTACTAGGATGCTAACCTCATTGACTCTATAACAGGCTCAAGAGAGAGGGGCTGAATGGCCTCCTCCTATCCCTGTGGGGCTCCAGTCCCCCAGATCCAGCTCCCGACGCCTCCCCCCAGCCGTGGTGGCCCCACGCCCTCCCTGCCCTGGCCACGCCCGTCTCACCTCTTTCTGTGCCAGCTTGAAGGGCGTGGCATTTCTCATGTGGTGCCAGCGGATTCCACTCCAGCGGGTCCGGAGGTCGGTGATGGGGTTGGGTGGCAGGATGTACTTGTCGTAGACCAGGTCGCCGTGGTAGCCGATGATGCTACAGCGGGCCAGCTCGCTCCGCTTGCCCGGCCCCCTTGTGCCCACCATCTCACAGTCCAGGGCTACGCACTTGTAAGGCCTTTGGGGGTCGCAGGGGGCCGCCTTGCCCCCGAAGGCAGGGTAGGGGTGCGCAGGGGGGGGGGCAACGTCCAGGCGCGGGAGGGCGCTCTGGCACTCGCTGAGAAGCAGGGCGCTCGCTGTCGGGGGGGCGACCGGTCGGGCAGTGGGCGGGCGGGAGGAGGAGGAGGAGGGAGGGGTGAACTTCCAGGGCTTGGAGTCCTGGCAGCCCGACTGGTGGGCCCCCTTGCCCGACTGCTGGCCCCCCTTGCCCGACTGCTGGCCCCCCTTGCCCGACTGCTGGCCCCCCTTGCCCGACTGCTGGCCCCCCTTGCCCGACTGCTGGCCCCCCTTGCCCGACTGCTGGCCCCCCTTGCCCGACTGCTGGCCCCCCTTGCCCGACTGCTGGCCCCCCTTGCCCGACTGCTGGGCCCCCTTGCCCGACTGCTGGGCCCCCTTGCCCGCCGGCACCCCGTTGCCTAAGCCAGGGCAGGCCAGCTTGGCGGCGGAGACGGGTCCCTGGCGGGGAGGGGGTGCGGGCTGCGGGTGCCCCTCCTGCGCCGGGGCGCCCCCTAGTTTCTTCTTGAGGTAGGCCCGCCGCTTCAGCCGGTCCCGTCGCAGGAGGAAGCGTCGGCGCTTGAGGCTGAGTTTGGCAGGTTTCTGCTCTGCCACGGGGAAGAACCCCACGTTCAGCTCGAAGGTGGACATGGCTCTCGACGGGCGCCAGTTACCAAGCTCGGCTCCCCCCCACGGTGTCTTCGTGACGCCCAGCCGTCAGATGCCAGCGGCAGCCATCGGGACGCCCTGTGATCGAGACAAAACATGGGACGGTCAGAACTCGAGAGAGAGAGAGGTCGCAACATTCAAGAAAGACACAACCACACGTTTTCCTGGGAGGGAGAGGGGGGGGGTAGTGCTCTGGAGGAGGTTACAGAGATAGGGAGGGGGTGTAGGGGCTGGAGGAGGTTACAGAGATAGGGAGGGGGTGTAGGGGCTGGAGGGGGTTACAGAGATAGGGAGGGGGTGTAGGGGCTGGAGGAGGTTACAGAGATAGGGAGGGGGGTGTAGGGACTGGAGGGGGTTACAGAGATAGGGAGGGGGTGTAGGGGCTGGAGGAGGTTACAGAGATAGGGAGGAGGTGTAGGGGACTGGAGGAGGTTACAGAGATAGGGAGGGGGTGTAGGGGATGGAGGAGGTTACAGAGATAGGGAGGGGGTGTAGGGGCTGGAGGAGGTTACAGAGATAGGGAGGAGGTGTAGGGGGCTGGAGGAGGTTACAGAGATAGGGAGGGGGTGTAGGGGCTGGAGGAGGTTACAGAGATAGGGAGAGGGTGTTGGGGCTGGAGGGGGTTACAGAGATAGGGAGGGGGTGTAGGGGCTGGAGGAGGTTACAGAGAAAGGGAGGGGGTGTAGGGGCTGGAGGAGGTTACAGAGAAAGGGAGGGGGTGTAGGGGCTGGAGGAGGTTACAGAGAAAGGAAGGGGGTGTAGGGGCTGGAGGAGGTTACAGAGATAGGGAGTGGGTGTAGGGACTGGAGGGGGTTACAGAGATAGGGAGTGGGTGTAGGGGCTGGAGGAGGTTACAGAGATAGGGAAGGGGTGTAGGGGCTGGAGGAGGTTACAGAGATAGGGAGTGGGTGTAGGGACTGGAGGAGGTTACAGAGATAGGGAGGGGGTGTAGGGACTGGAGGGGGTTACAGAGATAGGGAAGGGGTGTAGGGGCTGGAGGGGGTTACAGAGATAGGGAGGGGGTGTAGGGGCTGGAGTGGGTTACAGAGATAGGGAGGGGGTGTAGGGGCTGGAGGAGGTTACAGAGATAGGGAGGAGGTGTAGGGGGCTGGAGGAGGTTACAGAGATAGGGAGGGGGTGTAGGGGCTGGAGGAGGTTACAGAGATAGGGAGAGGGTGTTGGGGCTGGAGGGGGTTACAGAGATAGGGAGGGGGTGTAGGGGCTGGAGGGGGTTACAGAGATAGGGAGTGGGTGTAGGGACTGGAGGAGGTTACAGAGATAGGGAGTGGGTGTAGGGGCTGGAGGAGGTTACAGAGATAGGGAGGGGGTGTCGGGGCTGGAGGAGGTTACTCACAGGAGGTAATACTCAAAGGGGGTTCACAGAAAGAAGATAGGAGCAGGAGGAGGCCATTCGGCCCTTCAAACCTGTTCCGCCATTCATTACGATCGTGGCTGATCGTCCAACTCAATAGCCTAATCCTGCTTTCCCCCCGTAACCTTTGATCCCATTCGCTCCAACTGCTATATCCAGCCGCCTCTTTGTGCTATATAGAGTCATCGTGGTTTACAGCATGGAAACAGGCCCTTCGGCCCAACTTGTCCATGCCGCCCTTTTTTTTAAACCCCTAAGCTAGTCCCAATTGCCCGCATTTGGCCCATATCCCTCTACACCCATCTTATCCATGTAACTGTCTAAATGCTTTTTAAAAAGACAAAATTGTACCCGCCTCTACTACTACCTCTGGCAGCTCGTTCCAGACACTCACCACCCTCTGTGTGAAAAAATTGCCCCTCTGGACCCTTTTGTATCTCTCTCCTCTCACCTTAAACCTGAACCCTCTAGTTTTAGACTCCCCTACCTTTGGGAAAAAATATTGACTATCTAGCTGATCTATGCCCCTCATTATTTTAAAGACCTCTATAAGATCACCCCTCAGCCTCCTACACTCCAGAGAAAAAAGTCCCAGTCTATCCAGCCTCTCCTTATAACTCAATCCATCAAGTCCCGGTAGCATCCTAGTAAATCTTTTCTGCACTCTTTCTCGTTTAATAATATCCTTTCTATAATAGGGTGACCAGAACTGTACACAGTATTCCAAGTGTGGCCTTACCAATGTCTTGTACAACTTCAACAATCCAGCCTCTTGAATAGATTCAATGTTTTGGTATTAACTAATTCCTGAATTCCACAGGCTCACCACTCCCTGGGTGAAGAAATGTCTCCTCACCTCCGTCCTAAATGGTCTACCCCGAATCCTCAGACTGTGACCCCTGGTTCTGGACTCCCCCCACCATCGGGAATATCCTCCCTGCATCTACCCTGTCTAGTCCTGCTAGAATTTTATAAGTCTCTGTGAGATCCCCCCCTCCTCATTCGTCTGAACTCCAGTGAAAACAATCCCAACCGAGTCAATCTCTCCTCGTACATCAGTCCCGCCATCCCCGGATCCAGCCTGGTCTGGAAACAAGATGAGAGGTTCGATAGGGGACATGCAGAGGAGACGTGTGCGGGGGAGAGAATACAGCCAGGAGGGCTGTCAATATGCGACAGGCACTAATAAAAGCGATAGGAAATTCAGGAGAACTGTCTCTACTCGGGGAGTGAGGGGAGAATGTGGGACTCGCTCCCACGGGGGGGAGTGGGGGAGAATGTGGGACTCGCTCCCACGGGGGGGGAGTGGGGGAGAATGTGGGACTCGCTCTCACAGGGGGAGTGGGGGAGAATGTGGGACTCGCTCTCACAGGGGGAGTGGGGGAGAATGTGGGACTCGCCCCCACAGGGGGAGTGGGGGAGAATGTGGGACTCACTCCTGCGCAGAGTGGGGGAGAATGTTGGACTCACTCCCACGGGGGGAGTGGGGGGAGAATGCGGGACTCGCTCCCACGGGGGGGAGTGGGGGGAGAATGCGGGACTCGCTCCCACGGGGGGGAGTGGGGGGAGAATGCGGGACTCGCTCCCACGGGGGGAGTGGAGGAGAATGCGGGACTCACTCTAATTTCCACCCCCAATTGCCAATTCCTTCAATCCCCCCACACACTGCCCCACAGAGGTGGAGGCAAAACCTTGATCAGTTCCCTCAGCAAGGGGGAGGCTGGCAATTCGACATGGGGAGGTTGCGCGCACACACAGCCCAACATCTCACAGTGGATGCCAATCGGAGTCGGGTTTACCAAGTTGTAAAGGCAGGTAAACCACCCAAGCGGAACCCCAGGTTCCTCAGAAAGGTCGCCATGATCAGGGGCAGGACAGATTTGACACCGTATCCCAGGCAGTAAGTGGGAGACTGACACTTCAGCCCACTGTGACAATTCATCCTGTAATTATGACTCCCAAGTGTCCAAAGGTGCAGTTAAAACATCTATATCAGTAATCTTGTGAAATATATATTTTTTTCTAACGATTGAGGGATAAATGTCAGCCCGAGAACTGGGGACCCTCCCACAGTGCGGCGCTCCCTCAGCACTGACCCTCCCACAGTGCAGCACTCCCTCAGCACCGACCCTCCCACAGTGCGGCGCTTCCTCAGCACCGACCCTCCCACAGTGCGGAGCTCCCTCAGCACTGACCCTCCCACAGTGCGGCGCTCCCTCAGCACCGACCCTCCCACAGTGCAGCACTCCCTCAGCACCGACCCTCCCACAGTGCGGCGCTTCCTCAGCGCTGACCCTCCCACAGTGCGGCGCTTCCTCAGCGCTGACCCTCCCACAGTGCAGCACTCCCTCGGCACTGACCCTCCCACAGTGCGGCGCTCCCTCAGCGCTGACCCTCCCACAGTGCGGCGCTCCCTCAGCACTGACCCTCCCACAGTGCGGCGCTCCCTCAGCACCGACCCTCCCACAGTGCGGCGCTTCCTCAGCACCGACCCTCCCACAGTGCGGCGCTCCCTCGGCACTGACCCTCCCACAGTGCGGCGCTCCCTCAGCACCGACCCTCCCACAGTGCAGCACTCCCTCAGCACTGACCCTCCCACAGTGCGGCGCTCCCTCAGCACTGACCCACCCACAGTGCGGCGCTCCCTCAGCACTGACACTCCCACAGTGCGGCGCTCCCTCAGCACCGCCCCTCCCACAGTGCGGCGCTCCCTCAGCGCTCACCCTCGCACAGTGCGGCGCTCCCTCAGCACTGACCCTCCCACAGTGCGGCGCTCCCTCAGCACTGACCCTCCCACAGTGCGGCGCTCCCTCAGCACCGACCCTCCCACAGTGCGGCGCTCCCTCAGCACCGACCCTCCCACAGTGCGGCGCTCCCTCAGCACTGACCCTCCCACAGTGCGGCGCTCCCTCAGCACTGACCCTCCCACAGTGCGGCGCTCCCTCAGCACTGACCCTCCCACAGTGCGGAGCAGCTAGTAATAATCAGAGATATACAGCAGGGAAACAGGCCCTTTGGCCCAACCCGTCCATGTTTTCTAATCTGAACGAGTCCCATTTGCCTGTGTGTGGCCCCCCGTCTCCCTCTGAACCTTTCCCATCCATGTACCTGTCCAAATCTCTTTTAAATGTTGTCCTTGTCCCCGCCTCTACTCCCCCCTCGGACAGGTCATTCCACACACGCACCACCCTCTGGGTGGGAAAGTTACCCCTCGAGTCCCCCCTTTCCCCTCTCACCTTTAACCTCTGCCCTCTAGTTTTGGACTCCCCCCCTCCCCTGGGGGAAAAGACCCCAGTGATTCACCTGATCGACGCCCCTCATGATTTTATCGACCTCTATAAGATCACCCCCTCATCCTCCTCTGCTGCAGGGGACAAAGTCCCAGCCTGTCCTTAGAATCTGAACCTTCCACAGTCCAGGCGGCTATTGAACCAGGAGGGGCGTCTCACACACTGTGGCTATTGAACCAAATGGGGCATCTCACACAGTGCTATTGAACTAGCAGAGACGTCACACACAGCGGCTATTGTACCAGGAGGGGCGTCACACATACAGTGACTATTGAACCAAATGGGGCATCTCACACAGTGCTATTGAACGAGCAGAGACGTCACACACAGTGGCTATTGAACCGGAAGGGGCCTCATATTCTGGCTATTGAACCAGGAGGGGCGTCACACATACACTGGCTATTGAACCAGGAGGGGCCTCACACATACAGTGGCTTTTGAACCAAATGGGGCATCTCACACAGGTGCTATTGAACTAGCAGAGGCGTCACACACAGTGGCTATTGAACCACGAGGGGCAGCACATACAGTAGCTATTAAACCAGGTAGGGCGTCACACACACGGGCTATTGAACCAAGTGGGGCATCACACACACTGGCTATTGAACCAGGAGGGGCAGCACACACACACTGGCTATTGAACCAGGAGGGGCAGCACACACACAGTGGCTATTGAACCACGTGGGTCGTCACACACACAGTGGCTATTGAACCAGGAGGGGCCTCACACACACAGTGGCTATTGAACCACGTGGGTCGTCACACACACAGTGGCTATTCAGCCAGGTGGGGCCTCACCCCTCCCCGGGGTGGCTATTGGGCTGTGGGAGGCGTCATGTTGGGATTCAGGGACGGAGTTTCCCTCCCCATTCCCCAGGACCTCTCCCCCCCGCACTCACCCGGCGTCGCGGATCCGGCGTCCAGGCCTGAGCACGCGGCCGACAACTTCCGGGGTCAGTGGGCGGGACAGGGGAGAGCTTCCGGAGGGAGTCAAAGAGCAGCGGGGAATGCCCATTGGCTGGAGGCGTTGTCAATCATGGATCACAGCCTCCGATTGGCTGGTGTGTGCTGTCAATCCGAGTGAACGGCGGCCACTTGCAGACAAAGGGAGGCGGGTCTCCCGGTCGGTGACCAAATCCCGCCTCCCCAGGGATATTGCGGAGACTGATTGGTGGGAGGGGCTGTCACTCAGGGAACTGCGCGCCCATTGGGTACAACGGGTGTCAGTCACAGGTGGAGAGGCGGGACGTCCGCCCCAAAAGCAAATACCGCCTCTTCACTGAACGCGGCCGCCGGTTGGTTGCAAAGGATGCCAATCAGGGATTCAGGGCGCTGATTGGGTAGAACAGCCGTCAGTCAGAGGGGCCGTGCGCCAATCGCAGAGACGTCCCGTCCGCTCCAAGGCAAATCCCACATTGGAGGCACATTGCGGCCTCCAACTGGCAGAGGATGTCACTCAGAGGATCCTAGCGCCGGTTGGCTAGAGAGGCTGTCAGTCAGAGAGAGCAGCCACCAATCGCAGTGAGGGGGAGGCTGATCGTCCGCTCCAAAGTCATTGTCGATTGGTCCGAGAGGATGCCAATCAGCAAAACGGGACGGCCATTGGGTAGAATGGCTGTCAGTTAGAGGGAACAGTGACCAATCATAGAGAGGCAGAGGCGGGACGTCCGCTCTAAACTCAAGTTCCGCCTCTCCACAGAATGCGGGCGTCGATTAGTCAGTGTGGATGCCAATCCGCGAGGCAGGCTGTCCATTGGGTAGCGCCGCTGTCAGTCAGAGTGAGCCACGGCCAATGTGTGCGAGGGAGAGGCGGGACATCTGCTCTGAGGCCCATAGCCCGCCTCTACACAGAGAGCGGCTGCTGAATGGGCGGGAGAGGCTGTCACTCAGAGAGACTGGGTGCTCATTGGCTGACGTGGCTGTCGGTCACAGAAGGCAGCCGCCAATCAGAGAGAGGGAGAGGCGGGACATCTGGTTCGGGGCTGAACCACCCGCTCCAGAGCGGCGCGCGGAGAAACCGTTACTGACCCTCCCACAGTGCGGCGCTCCCTCAGCACCGACCCTCCCACAGTGCGGCGCTCCCTCAGCACTGACCCTCCCACAGTGCGGCGCTCCCTCAGCACTGACCCTCCCACAGTGCGGCGCTCCCTCAGCACTGACCCTCCCACAGTGCGGCGCTCCCTCAGCACTGACCCTCCCACAGTGCGGCGCTCCCTCAGCACTGACCCTCCCACAGTGCAGCGCTCCCTCAGCACTGACCCTCCCACAGTGCGGCGCTCCCTCAGCACCGACCCTCCCACAGTGCGGCGCTCCCTCAGCACTGACCCTCCCACAGTGCGGCGCTCCCTCAGCACTAACCCTCCCACAGAGCGGCGCCTCCTCTGGCACTCACTCTCTGATAGCGCGCCGCTTCCTCTGGCACTCACTCTCTGATAGCGCACCGCTTCCTCTGGCACTCCCCCTTTGGCATCACACCGCTTCCTCTGGCACTCCCCCTCCGACAGCGCGCCGCCTCTTCTGGCGCTCCCCCTCCGACAGCGCGCCGCCTCTTCTGGCACTCCCCCTCCGACAGCGCGCCGCCTCTTCTGGCACTCCCCCTACCACAGTGCGCCGCTTCCTCTGGCACCCGCTGGAATTAGCGATGCCATTGTCCGAACCCCATCGGCAGCTCTTGGAGCAGCAGAAACAGCGAGCCGCGGACATCGTACGCCTGCTGTCCACCTACTCTCACATCCTGGACACCTACGTTATCGTAAGTTGGCCCCCGAGGTGCTGATTGTTGAAAATTATTCCTTTTATATTCAGAGAAAAATACCGCGGATTCTTTATTTTAATTCATTCACAAGAAACTCCAAAGGGTTGTGAACAAAGCCCAGTCCCATCAGGCAAAGCAGCCTCCCGTTTACAACTTTCCTTCAATAAGGAGACTAATATCGTTCACAATACTCCAGGTGTGGTCTTGCTAATTTCCTCTGTCGCAGGGTGAGGGCAAGAGGAAGCGCCGCACTGTCGGAGGGCGAGCGCCAGAGGAAGCGCCGCACTGCCAGAGCGTGAGTGCCACAGGAAGCGCCGCACTGCCAGAGCATGACTGCCAGAGGAAGCGCCGCACTGTCGGAGGGCGAGCGCCAGAGGAAGCGCCGCACTGCCAGAGCGTGAGTGCCACATGAAGCGCCGCACTGCCAGAGCGTGAGTGCCACAGGAAGCGCCGCACTGCCAGAGCGTGACTGCCAGAGGAAGCGCCGCACTGTCGGAGGGCGAGTGCCAGAGGAAGCGCCATGCTGTCAGAGGGCGAGGCCAGAGGAAGCGCCGCACTGTCGGAGGGCAAGTGCCAGAGGAAGCGCTGCGCTGTCGGAGGGTGAGCGCCAGAGGAAGCGCCGCGCTGTCAGAGGGTGAACGCCAGAGGAAGCGCTGCGCTGTCAGAGGGTGAACGCCAGAGGAAGCGCTGCGCTGTCAGAGGGTGAACGCCAGAGGAAGCGCCGCGCTGTCAGAGGGTGAGTGCCAGAGGAAGCGCCGCGCTGTCGGAGGGCGAGGCCAGAGGAAGCGCCGCGCTGTCGGAGGGTGCGTGCCAGAGGAAGCGCTGCGCTGTCGGAGGGTGAGTGCCAGAGGAAGCGCCGCGCTGTCGGAGGGCGAGGCCAGAGGTAGCGCCGCACTGTCGGAGGGTGAGTGCCAGAGGAAGCGCCGCGCTGTCGGAGGGCGAGGCCAGAGGAAGCGCTGCGCTGTCGGAGGGTGAGTGCCAGGGGAAGCGCCGCGCTGTCGGAGGGTGAGCGCCAGAGGAAGCGCTGCGCTGTCGGAGGGTGAGCCCCAGAGGAAGCGCTGCGCTGTCGGAGGGCGAGCGCCAGAGGAAGCATAACCTCCCTTCTATTCAAATTCCCTTGCGATGAACTGTAAGTCTTCTCGTTCTCGACCTCGTTGTCTGCCCTGTCATAATCATAGAATCCCCTATTCGTATAGGAGGCTATTCCACCCATCGAGTCTGCACCGATTCTCCGACAGAGCATCCCACCCAGACCCAATCCCTGTAACTCCATACTAATCCACCTAACCTGCACATCTTTGGACACGAAGGGACAATTTAGCATGGCCAGTCCCCCTAATCTGTACGTGTTTGGACACTAAGGGGGCAATTTAGCATGGCCAATCCCCCTAACCCGCACATCTTTGGACACTAAGGGATAATTTGACATGGCCAATCCACCTAGCCCGCACATCTTTGGACACTAAGGGGCAATTTAGCATGGCCAATCCATCTAACCTGCACATCTTTGGACACTAAGGGGCAATTTAGCATGGCCAATCCACCTAACCCGCACACCTTTGGACACTAAGGGGCAATTTAGCATGGCCAATCCATCTAACCTGCACATCTTTGGACACTAAGGGATAATTTGACATGGCCAATCCACCTAGCCCGCACATCTTTGGACACTAAGGGGCAATTTAGCATGGCCAATCCATCTAACCTGCACATCTTTGGACACTAAGGGGCAATTTAGCATGGCCAATCCACCTAACCCGCACATCTTTGGACACTAAGGGGCAATTTAGCATGGCCAATCCACCTAACCCGCACATCTTTGGACACTAAGGGACAATTTAGCATGGCCAATCCACCTAACCTGCACATCTTTGGACTCCCACAGTCTTGTGAACCTCTGTTCGCCCACCTCATAACCTTTCCCGTTTCGATTCGAACTTCTCCAGCCTCTACTAATGACAGATCCCTGATCACATTTTCGTAACACCTCCCTGCAGTCTTTTACTGAAATGGCTTTATGTTGCTTTATTCTTTTGAGGGGATGCGGGGGTCGTCTCTGGGCCAGTCCAGCATGTATTACCCATCCCTAATTGCCCCCGAGTGTCTCGCTCAGGCCATTTCAGAGAGGGGCAGTTACGAGTTGACCACATCGCTTGGTGTGTCGGGGGTCTGGAGTCAAATGTAGGCTAGACCGGGTATGAACAGCAGACCCTAGTGAACCAGATGTGTTTTGACAACAGTCCAGCTATTTATCAAATTCAGATTTCACCGTCAGCCCTGCTGGGATTCGAACCTGGGTCCCCAGAGCATTATCCTGGGTCTCTGGGTTATTAGACCATACCATGCGCCACTGCCTTCCCACAGGAATGGTGGAACAGGCTCGAGATGCTGAATGGTCACCTCCTGTTTGTGTGTGACACACTCATTGGGGCGTTTTGTTTCTTATTCATTCCTGGGACATGGGAGTCACTGGCTGGGCCAGCATGTATTGCCCGACCCTCGTTGCCCCTTGAGAAGGTGGTGGTGAGCTGCCTCCTTGAATCGCTGCAGTCCACGTGCTGTGGGTTGACCCACAATGCCGTTAGGGAGGGAGTTCCAGGATCTTGACCCCAGCGACTGCGAGGGAACGGCCGATATATTTCCCAGTCGGGATAGTGAGTGGCTCGGAGGGGGAGCTTGCAGGCGGTGGGTGTTCCCCATGTGTCTGCTGCCCCTCCCCTTGTCCTTCTAGATGGTAGAGGTGGTGGGTTTGGAAGGTGCTGTTGAAGGAGCCTTGGTGAGTCGCTGCGGTGCATCTTGTAGATGGAACACACGGCTGCGTGGGTGGTGGAGGGAGTGAGTGTTTGTGGTCAGCGTGTCGATCGAGCGGGGCTGCTTTATCCTGGATGGGGTCGAGCTTCTCGAGTGTTGTTGGGAGCCGCACTCATCCAGGCAAGTGGAGGCTACGGCTTCACGCCTTGGATCCGTGCTGGACCACTTGATCCACCCTGACCAGTCCTACACGGTCCCGGGCTGTTGTATACATGACAATCTCCACCTGGTCCGGGACCTAATACATCACACCCAGAGGGCTGGTCTGTCGGGCGCCTTCTTGTCATTAGATCAGGAGAAGGCGTTCGACAGGGTGGAGCACGAGTATTTACTCGGGACTCTGCGGGCATTCGGGTTCGGGACGCATTTTATCGCCTGGATCCGATTACTGTACTCTGCCGCAGAGTGTCTGATTAAGGTTAACGGGTCCCTGACGGCGCCCCTTCGCTTTGGGAGAGGAGTACGGCAGGGCTGCCCCTTGTCCGGCCAACTGTATTCCGTATGCGTGGAGCCGTTCCTGCGCCTCTTGCGGAGGAGGTTGTCAGGTTTGGTCCTGCGCGGACCGGACGTAGGGGTGGTCCTGTCAGCTTACGCCGACGACGTGCTCCTCATGTTCACGGACCCGGCTGACCTGCGGAGGATGCGAGAATGCCAGGCGGTGTACTCTGCCGCGTCCTCCGCCAGGATCAACTGGGCCAAGTGCTCCGGACTCCTTGTCGGTCCTTGGGAGACGGACCCCCTTCCGGAGGAGCTCAGGCCTTTCACCTGGAGCAGGACCAACCTCCTCTACTTGGGGGCCCATCTCTGCCCAGCCGAGGAATCCTGGCCGGCGAACTGGCGGGAGCTGGAGGCCAAAGTCTCCGCCCGCCTGAGTCGCTGGACAGGACTGCTCTGAGTGCTGTCCTGTCCAGCATCATAAACCAGCTGGTCGCCTCCATGCTTTGGTACCGGCTGGTCCCTTTGACCCCTCCCCCTGGCTTTGTCACCGATATCCAGAGTACCCTCGTGCGGTTCTTCTGGGGCAATCGACTGCACTGGGTCCCTGCTGCGGTCCTGTATCTCCCGCTTGAGGAGGGCGGACAAGGTCTGGTGTGCCTCCGCACTCAGATAGCGACCTTCCGCCTCCAGGCCCTGCAGAGGTACCTTTACGTTGAGCCCCCTCCACAGTGGTGTGCCATGGCGACGTATTTCTTCCGGCACTGGCACGGCCTCAATTATGACGTGCAGCTCCTGCATATCGAACTGGGGCGTGTTCCGACCACCCTGCAGGAGTTGCCCGTCTTTTACCAGGACCTCCTCACTGTCTGGAACAAGGTCGCCTCGCGACGCAGCTCTCCCCCGTCAGGAGTAGCGGCCCTCGTGCGAGAGCCGCTGCTCAGGAATCCGCTCCTCCAGCCATATAACTTCAGGTGGCTGGCGGAGAGGAGGGCTGTGGACGCCGGGGTGACCAGAATCGGGGACGTGCTGAATGGCGGAGGGGCGGGCTGGATGAGTCCCCGCGTGCTGGCTGAGCGCGCGGGGACGACCGTCCGGCGCGCGGCCAAAGCCATCCTAGACCTTAGGACGGTCGTGCTCGGCCCCGAAACTGCACGCAAACTTGAGACGGCGCAGGCGTGCGGTGGGATCCCGCCCGAGCGTTCCCCTGTTCGGGCGGAATTCCACATTGGCCCAAAGCCTCAGCCCCCTCCCCTGGGTGAGGTGCCCCACAGCCTGAGCCGCCTCGCGGAAATGCCCTCCGTGCCTTTTTCTACCGCGCGGAGGCGTTTCCTGTACGGGCTGCTGCTGCACACCCTCCACTACCGCCTCCTCGCCTGTCGCCCGGATACACCTTGGCGGGCCTTGTTGCCGCCGGGCGGCGGAGGTCCCCGCTGGAGGTCCCTCTACGGAGGGATCTCCCCCAATTACGTTGGGGACCTGGGGTGGAGGGTGATGCATGCAGCAGTTCCGCACAACCGTAGGGTTCACTGGTTCACGGGCTCCGAAGACTGCCCTTTCTGCGGCCTTGTGGAGTCCGTGGACCATGTCTATGTTGTGTGTCTTAGGCTGCACTCCCTTTATGTTTTCCTGAAGAACCTTTTGTTGATGTTTTGTCTGCACTTCAGTCCCACGCTCCTGATCTACGGACACCCGGTGCGGAGAGGGGAGGGTCGGGATGGCGACCTCCTCGTGAACCTGCTCCTGGGCCTGGCGAAACGCGCCATTTACCGGTCCAGGCTGCGGGCGATCGAGGGGGCCATCCATCCTGACTGTCTTCCCCTCTACCGCGGCTACGTTCGCGGCCAGGTGTCCCTGGAGAGGGAGCATGCGGTGTCCACGGGCGAGGTTGACGCTTTCCGCGCCCGCTGGGCACCGCAGGGGTTGGGGTGCATTATTGACCCCAATAATCACATTTTAATTTGATGTTTTTAAATTTCCTTTGTACTTTGATTTCTGTTCGGGCTGTTCCCCCTCCTTTTTGGGGAGCTGCCCCTTTTACTTTGTCCTGATTTAATCTGAGTTTGTTTATTTGGTTTGGTTTGACCTAAAAAGAGGGCAAGTGGAGAGTGTTCCATCACACTCCTGACTTGTGTCCTTGTAGATGGTGGACAGGCTTTGGGGAGTCAGGAGGTGAGTTACTCTCCGCAGGATTCCCAGCCTCTGACCTGCTCTGGGAGCCACTGTGTTTATGTAGTGAGTCCAGTTGAGCTTCTGGTCAATGGTAACCCCCAGGATGTTGATAGTGGGGGGGATTCAGAGATGGTTACACCATTGAATACCAAGAGGAGGTGGTTAGAGTGTTTATCGGTGATGCAGCAAGAATATTTCATGTAAATTAGACGACAAGAACAGGGATGTACTTCTGAGGCGGGTCTTTTTCCGGCTGGAGGTCTGTGACCAGTGCTGTTCCGCAGGGCTCTGTACTGGGACCTCTGCTATTTGTGATATATATAAATGATTTGGAAGAAGGTGTAACTGGTGTTATCAGCAAGTTTGCGGATGACACGAAGATGGCTGGACTTGCGGATAGCGAAGAGCATTGTCGGGCAATACAGCAGGATATAGATAGGCTGGAAAATTGGGCGGAGAGGTGGCAGATGGAGTTTAATCCGGATAAATGCAAAGTGATGCATTTTGGAAGAAATAATGTAGGGAGGAGTTATACAATAAATGGCAGAGTCACCAGGAGTATAGAAACACAGAGGGACCTAGGTGTGCAAGTCCACAAATCCTGAAGGTGGCAACACAGGTGGAGAAGGTGGTGAAGAAGGCATATTGTATGCTTGCCTTTATAGGACGGGGTATAGAGTATGAAAGCTGGAGTCTGATGATGCAGCTGTATAGAACGCTGGTTAGGCCACATTTGGAGTACTGCGTCCAGTTCTGGTCGCCGCACTACCAGAAGGACGTGGAGGCGTTAGAGTGCAGAGAAGGTTTACCAGGATGTTGCCTGGTATGGAGGGTCTTAGCCATGAGGAGAGATTGGGTAAACTTGGGTTGTTCTCCCTGGAAAGACGGAGAATGAGGGGAGATCTAATAGAGGTGTACAAGATTATGAAGGGGATAGATAGGGTGAACAGTGGGAAGCTTTTTCCCAGATCAGAAGTGACGATCACGAGGGGTCATGGGCTCAAGGTGAGAGGGGCGAAATATAACTCCGATATCAGAGGGACGTATTTTACAGAGGGTGGTGGGGGCCTGGAATGCGCTGCTAAGTAGGGTGGTGGAGGCAGGCACGCTGACATCGTTTAAGACTTACCTGGACAGTCACATGAGCAGTCTGGGAATGAAGGTTTACAGCATGTAAACAGGCCCTTCGGCCCAACTTGTCTATGCCAGCCCTTTTTTTTAAACTACTAAGCTAGTCCCAATTGCCCGCCTTTGGCCCATATCCCTCTATACCCACCTTACCCATGTAACTGTCTAAACACTTTTTAAAAGACAAAATTGTACCCACCTCTACTACCACCTCTGGCAGCTTGTTCCAGACACTCACCTCCCTCTGTGAAAAAATTGCTCCTCTGGACCCTTTTGTATCTCTCCCCTCACACTTTAAACCTATGCCTTCTAGTTTTAGACTCCCCTACCTTTGGGAAAAGATGTTGTCTATCTAGCTGATCTGTGCCCCTCATTATTTTATAGACCTCTATAAGATCACCCCTCAGCCTCCTACGCTCCAGAGAAAAACGTCCCAGTCTATTCAGCCTCTCCTTATAACTCAAACCATCAAGTCCCAGTAGCATCCTAGCAAATCTTCCCTGCACTCTCTCTCGCTCAACAATATCCCTTCTACGATAGGGTGACCAGAACTGTACACAGTGCTCCTTCCTAAAGATGGCTTTAAGTGAATAATTAACAACTTATTTTATTCAACCAACCGGGAACTTTAACTAAACCAGTAACAATTTTAATGAAAGGATGGTTCAACTGAAATGCTGTTCAAATAAAGACAAGGGCCATTCAGTACCAAAACAGTAATAACAGAATCTTAGTCACTCTCAAAAAAACTCGATACAACCAGGTCTGGTGGCTTGGAAAAGATTAGGAGGTTCTTCTGTAGTTGTCCGCTGTCTGTAAGCGCTGTCCGATTCGCTGGTTAAATGGTGAGTTCTCTTAAGACGTATCTGAAGCTGGCAGAGTTAAGATCTAACTGCCATTATGGGAAATGCCATTATACTGCCTTTATTCCACATTCCTTATGGGAATGGAGGGATACAAACGATTGGTCTAGTTGGACCAAGGAGGGGCACAGGCTTGGAGGGCCGAAGGGCCTGTTTCCTGTGCTGTACTGTTCTTTGTATAAGGCTCTGGTCAGACCCCATTTGCAGTATTGTGAGCAGTTTTGGGCCCCGTATCTAAGGAAGGATGTGCCGGGCCTTGGAAAGGGTCCAGAGGAGGTTCACAAGAGTGATCCCTGGAATGAAGAGCTTGTCGTATGAGGAACAGTTGAGGACTCTGGGTCTGTACTCGTTGGGAGTTTAGAAGGATGAGGGGGGGATCTTATTGAAACTTACAGGATACTGCGAGGCCTGGATAGAGTGGACGTGGAGAGGATGTTTCCACAAGTAGGAAAAACTAGAACCAGAGGCACAACCTCAGGCTAAAGGGACGATCCTTTAAAACAGAGATGAGGAGGAATTTCTTCAGCCAGAGAGTGGTGAATCTGTGGAACTCTTTGCCGCAGAAGGCTGTGGAGGCCAGGTCATTGAGTGTCTTAAAGACAGAGATAGATAGGTTCTTGATTAATAAGGGGATCAGGGGTTATGGGGAAAAGGCGGGAGAATGGGGATGAGAAAAATATCAGCCATGATTGAATGGCGGAGCAGACTCGATGGGCTGAGTGGCCTCATTCTGCTCCTATGCCTTATGGTCTAAATAACATTCTGTTTCATTTCCATCTCCACTCCACGCATCTGTTGCTGTCACAATTACAAACATTTTTATATTGCTGGAAAAAGAGACTACCTGTCGAAGCTTTTGGTCTTGCACTCATCAGGACAGACGCAAGAATACCAAATTTCAAAGGGAGCAACAACTTGCACTGCACGAGAAAATTGTTGACAAGACCTCCCTTGATTGGTCGAGGCATTTTGCCATGGCAACGGTGTTCCTCCTTTTCATCCTGTCTCTCTTCCTCCCATTCTGTTTTCCCAGGAATTTTTCAGTGAAAACTTGTGGGAGAAGGTGCCACCATCCTGGCAGGCGACACTGTCCAACCTGACCGCCCCACAGATGTCAACACTACTGCTGGAACGGGGACCTTGTGTTGGGTAAGGCGTCACCTCAGACAAGGAGCTAAAGACAACAACAACTTCCATTTATGTAGCACCTTTAACACAGCATTTCGAGGGAATGTAATCAAAATCTGTTTGCTGCAGTGCGCTGTTTAAATAGACTCTGTAGACTGTTTGCTGTTTAAATAGACTCTGTGGACTGTTTGCTGTTTAAATAGACTCTGTCGACTGTTTGCTGTTTAAATAGACTCTGTCGACTGTTTGCTGTTTAAATAGACTCTGTGGACTGTTTGCTGTTTAAATAGACTCTGTGGACTGTTTGCTGTTTAAATAGACTCTGTCGACTGTTTGCTGTTTAAATAGACTCTGTGGACTGTTTGCTGTTTAAATAGACTCTGTGGACTGTTTGCTGTTTAAATAGACTCTGTAGACTGCTGTTTAAATAGACTCTGTAGACTGTTCCCTGTTTAAATAGACTCTGTAGACTGTTTGCTGTTTAAATAGACTCTGTAGTATCCACCGTAATGGAGGGAATAAGCTAGAAACTGTGCCGAGTTTGTTCCAGCACCCTCTGGTTTGAGTGAATTGGGTGAGGGTACAGGGGCTCGATCTTGGCCAGTGGGTTTGGGAAGGTACGGAGACGGGAATCCACTGACTATTTCCTCTCTCGTCTCTTCCTCAGGCGCGATTCGGTGTGGCCGCTCTCGCTGCTGGCATACCGGGCCTCCGCCCAGGCGCTGTCCTTCCCCCGGCAGCCCCGGGGCGGCTCGCCCCCTCCTCCGGGAGAGGGCGACGGGCCGCAGGAATTCCGGGCCAACCGCAGCCAGAGCTCGAGGCTGAGTCACCACATCAGGAGGCACGTCAAACCCAAAAAGCAGCACGAGATCCGGAGGCTGGGCGCGGTAAGGGGGCGGGGGGGAGGGTGCGGGGGGGGGGGGGGCGCGGTAAGGGGGCCGGGGGGGGGGGGGGGGGCGCGGTAAGGGGGCTGGGGGGGGGGGGGGGGGAGCGGGGGGGGGCGCGGTAAGGGGGCCGCGGGGGGGGGGGGACGCGGTAAAGGGGCTGGGGGGGGGGGCGCGGTAAGGGGGCCGGGGGGCGGCGTGCGGTAAGGGGGCCGGGGGGCGGCGGCACGGGGGGGGCGCGGGGGCGGGGCGCGCAGTAAGGGGGCCGAGGGGGGTGGCGCGGGGCGGTAAGGGGGCCGAGGGGGGATGGCTTATAAAGCGGCGGAGAGCGTGGGAGGTGCTGTGGGGGTTAACGGGAGGGACAAGAATCAATCGCCAGTGGTGCCAGGTGATCGGCAGATGTGGTGGAATTCTTTCCCGTAGAGGCTGGGTCGATAAGTATGTTGGAGACAGATTTTTAATCAGTAAAGGAATCGAGGGGCAGCACGGTGGCACAGTGGGTTAAGCACTGCGGCCTCACTGCGTCAGGGACCCGGGTTCGATTCCCGGCTTGGGTCACTGTCTGTGCGGAGTCTGCATGTTCTCCCCGTGTCTGTGTGGGTTTCCTCCGGGTGCTCCGGTTTCCTCCCACACTCCAAAAGACGTGCGGGTTAGGTAGAATGGCCGTGCTAAATTCTCCCTCGGTGTAACCCGAACAGGCGCTGGAGTGTGGCGACTCGGGGGATTTTCACAGTAACTTCATTGCAGTGTTAATGTAAGCCAACTTGTGACACTAATAAATAAACTTTAACTTTCAACTTTAAGGCAGGAAAGTGGAGTTGAGGATTATCACATCAGATCAGCCACGATCTATTTGATTTGATTTATTATTGTCACATGTACTGGGACACAGTGAAAAGTATTGTTTTTTGCGCGCTGTACAGACAAAGCATACCGTTCATAGAGAAGGAAAGGCGAGAGTGCAGAATGCAGTGTTACAGTCATAGCTAGGGTGCAGAGAAAGATCAACTTAATGTGAGGTAGGTCCATTCAAAAGTCTGACAGCAGCAGGGAAGAAGCTGTTCTTGAGTCGGTCGGTGCGTGACCTCAGACTTTTGTATCTTTTTCCCGACGGAAGAAGGTGGAAGAGAGAATGTCCGGGGTACGTGGGGTCCTTGATTTTGCTGGCTGCTTTTCCCGAGGCAGCGGGAAGTGTAGACAGAGTCAATGGATGGGAGGCTGGTTTGCGTGATGGATTGGGCTACATTCACGACCCTTTGTAGTTCCTTGTGGTCTTGGGCAGAGCAGGAGCCCCATACCAAGCTGTGATACAACCAGAAAGAATGCTTTCTATGGGGCATCTGTAAAAGTTGGTGAGAGTCGTAGCTGACATGCCAAATTTCCTTAGTCTTCTGAAAAAGTAGAGGTGTTGGTGGGGCTTCCTTAACTATAGTGTCGGCGTGGGGGGGACCAGGACAGGTTGTTGGTGACCTGGACACTTGAAGCTCTCGACCCTTTCTACTTCGTCCCCGTTGATGTAGACAGGGGCATGTTCTCCTTTACACTTCCTGAAGTCGATGACAATCTCCTTCGTTTTGTTGACATTGAGGGAGAGATTATCGTTGCCGCACCAGTTCACCAGATTCTCTATCTCATTCCTGTACTCTGTCTCGTCATTGTTGGAGATCCGACCCACTACGGTGGTGTCCTGGGCAAACCTGAAAATCGAGTTGGAGGAGAATTTGGTCGCACAGTCAGAGGTGTATAAGGAGTCGTTGGCCTCTGGTATAGTACCAGAAGATTGGAGGTTAGCGAATGTTGTCCCATTGTTTAAGAAGGGGAACAGAGACTTCCCCGGGAATTATAGACCGGTGAGTCTCACTTCTGTTGTCGGCAAGATGTTGGAAAAAATTATAAGGGATAGGATTTATAGTTATTTGGAGAGTAATGAATTGATAGGTGATAGTCAGCATGGTTTTGTGGCAGGTAGGTCGTGCCTTACTAACCTTATTGAGTTTTTTGAGAAAGTGACCAAGGAGGTGGATGGGGGCAAGGCAGTGGACGTGGTATATATGGATTTTAGTAAGGCGTTTGATAAGGTTCACCATGGTAGGCTTCTGCAGAAAATGCAGATGTATGGGATTGGGGGTGATCTAGGAAATTGGATCAGGAATTGGCTAGCGGATAGGAAACAGAGGGTGGTGGTTGATAGTAAATATTCATCATGGAGTGCGGTTACAAGTGGTGTACCTCAGGGATCTGTTTTGGGGCCACTGCTGTTTGTAATATTTATTAATGATCTGGATGAGGGTATAGTTGGGTGGATTAGCAAATTTGCTGATGACACCAAAGTCGGTGGTGTGGTAGACAGTGAGGAAGGGTGTTGTAGTTTGCAGGAAGACTTAGACAGGTTGCAAAGTTGGGCCGAGAGGTGGCGGATGGAGTTTAATGCGGAGAAGTGTGAGGTAATTCACTTTGGTAGGAATAACAGATGTGTTGAGTATAGGGCTAACGGGAGGACTTTGAATAGTGTGGAGGAGCAGAGGGATCTAGGTGTATGTGTGCATAGATCCCTGAAAGTTGGGAATCAAGTAGATAAGGTTGTTAAGAAGGCATATGGTGTCTTGGCGTTTATTGGTAGGGGGATTGAATTTAGGAGTCGTAGCGTTATGTTGCAACTGTACACAACTCTGGTGCGGCCGCACTTGGAGTACTGTGTGCAGTTCTGGTCCCCACATTACAGGAAGGATGTGGAGGCTTTGGAGAGGGTGCAGAGGAGGTTTACCAGGATGTTGCCTGGTATGGAGGGGAGATCCTATGAGGAGAGGCTGAGGGATTTGGGATTGTTTTCGCTGGAAAGGCGGCGGCTAAGAGGGGATCTTATTGAAACATATAAGATGATTAGAGGTTTAGATAGGGTGGATAGTGATAGCCTTTTTCCTCTGATGGAGAAATCCAGCACGAGGGGGCATGGCTTTAAATTGAGGGGGGGTAGTTATAGAACCGATGTCAGGGGTAGGTTCTTTACCCAGAGGGTGGTGAGGGATTGGAATGCCCTGCCAGCATCAGTAGTAAATGCGCCTAGTTTGGGGGCGTTTAAGAGATCCGTAGATAGGTTCATGGACGAAAAGAAATTGGTTTAGGTTGGAGGGTCACAGTTTTTTTTTTTAACTGGTCGGTGCAACATCGTGGGCCGAAGGGCCTGTTCTGCGCTGTAATGTTCTATGTTCTATGTTCTATAGTAAGAGGCTGAGAACACAGCCTTGTGGGGCACCGGTGTTGAGGATGATCATGGAGGAGGTGTTGCCGATCCTTACTGATTGTGGTCTGTGGGTTAGGAAGTTCAGGATCCAGTCGCAGAGGGAGGAGCCGAGGCCCAGGCCACGGAGTTTGGAGATGAGTTTTGTGGGAATAATGGTGTTGAAGGCTGAGCTGTGGTCAATAAATAGGAGTCTGACATAAATGTCCTTGTTATCCAGGTGTTCCAGGGTTGAGTGCAGGGCCAGGGAGATGGAATTCTTTCCCGCAGAGGGCTGGAGAGGCTGGGTCATTAAGTATGTTCGAGGCAGATTTTTGATCAGGAAAGGGATCGAGGGGAGGAGGCGGGAAAGTGGAGTTGAGGATTGTATCAGATCAGCCATCGAATGGCACAACACAGGTGTGTCCACGATGGAGTATTTTGTCCAGTTCTAGGCCTGAACTTTTGGAGGGATGTCAAGGCCTTGGAGGGGGTGCGTTGGGACATCTCCCCAGAACGGGGAGCAGGGGGTGAGGGTCTTCAGTTAACGTGGAGAGAGACAGAGACTGGAGAAAATGAAAACCTGGCCTGGTGGACACAGTGCGGTGCAGGGTTTGTATTGTTGTGGGACTGACCGACACTCTGAGGGTAACTGGCGAATGGAAGCGGGGCTGTGAATCAGCGAGTGGCCAGGTACAGTAACACACAAACTGACCCGTCCGCACTCTGGGATCCGGCCAGGTACACTGAGACACAAACTGACCCGTCCGCACTCTGGGATCCGGCCAGGTACAGTAACACACAAACTGACCCGTCCGCACTCTGGGATCCGGCCAGGTACAGTAACACTCAAACTGACCCGTCCGCACTCTGGGATCCGGCCAGGTACAGTAACACACAAACTGACCCGTCCGCACTCTGGGATCCGGCCAGGTACAGTAACACACAAACTGACCCGTCCGCACACTGGGATCCGGCCAGGTACAGTAACACACAAACTGACCCGTCCGCACTCTGGGATCCGGCCAGGTACAGTAACACACAAACTGACCCGTCCGCACTCTGGGATCCGGCCAGGTACAGTAACACACAAACTGACCCGTCCGCACTCTGGGATCCGGCCAGGTACAGTAACACTCAAACTGACCCGTCCGCACTCTGGGATCCGGCCAGGTACAGTAACACTCAAACTGACCCGTCCGCACTCTGGGATCCGGCCAGGTACAGTAACACACAAACTGACCCGTCCGCACTCTGGGATCCGGCCCGGTACAGTAACACACAAACTGACCCGTCCGCACTCTGGGATCCGGCCAGGTACACTGAGACACAAACTGACCCGTCCGCACTCTGGGATCCGGCCAGGTACACTGAGACACAAACTGACCCGTCCGCACTCTGGGATCTGGCCAGGTACACTGAGACACAAACTGACCCGTCCGCACTCTGGGATCCGGCCAGGTACAGTAACACACAAACTGACCCGTCCGCACTCTGGGATCCGGCCAGGTACAGTAACACACAAACTGACCCGTCCGCACTCTGGGATCCGGCCAGGTACAGTAACACACAAACTGACCCGTCCGCACTCTGGGATCCGGCCAGGTACAGTAACACACAAACTGACCCGTCCGCACTCTGGGATCCGGCCAGGTACACTGAGACACAAACTGACCCGTCCGCACTGTGGGATCCAGCCAGGTACAGTAACACACAAACTGACCCGTCCGCACTCTGGGATCTGGCCAGGTACAGTAACACACAAACTGACCCGTCCGCACTCTGGGATCCGGCCAGGTACAGTAACACACAAACTGACCCGTCCGCACTCTGGGATCCGGCCAGGTACACTGAGACACAAACTGACCCGTCCGCACTCTGGGATCCGGCCAGGTACAGTAACACACAAACTGACCCGTCCGCACTCTGGGATCCGGCCAGGTACAGTAACACTCAAACTGACCCGTCCGCACTCTGGGATCCGGCCAGGTACAGTAACACACAAACTGACCCGTCCGCACTCTGGGATCCGGCCAGGTACAGTAACACTCAAACTGACCCGTCCGCACTCTGGGATCCGGCCAGGTACACTGAGACACAAACTGACCCGTCCGCACTCTGGGATCCGGCCAGGTACAGTAACACACAAACTGACCCGTCCGCACTCTGGGATCTGGCCAGGTACAGTAACACACAAACTGACCCGTCCGCACTCTGGGATCCGGCCAGGTACACTGAGACACAAACTGACCCGTCCGCACTCTGGGATCCGGCCAGGTACAGTAACACTCAAACTGACCCGTCCGCACTCTGGGATCCGGCCAGGTACAGTAACACACAAACTGACCCGTCCGCACACTGGGATCCGGCCAGGTACAGTAACACACAAACTGACCCGTCCGCACACTGGGATCCGGCCAGGTACAGTAACACACAAACTGACCCGTCCGCACACTGGGATCCGGCCAGGTACAGTAACACACAAACTGACCCGTCCGCACACTGGGATCCGGCCAGGTACAGTAACACACAAACTGACCCGTCCGCACACTGGGATCCGGCCAGGTACACTAAGACACAAACTGACCCGTCCGCACTCTGGGATCTGGCCAGGTACAGTAACACACAAACTGACCCGTCCACACTCTGGGATCTGGCCAGGTACAGTAACACACAAACTGACCCGTCCGCACTCTGGGATCTGGCCAGGTACAGTAACACACAAACTGACCCGTCCGCACTCTGGGATCCGGCCAGGTACACTGAGACACAAACTGACCCGTCCGCACTGTGGGGTCGGTCTCAGTGTCACATTTAACCCCAGCCTCCCCTCTCTGCCTCATCACAGAAGCTGCCTCTTTGCAACTCTGTAACCTCGCCCCCCCCACCCCCCGCCCCTGTCTCAACTCATCGACTGCTGAAGACCTCGCCTGGCTCTCTCACCTCCAGAGTCGACTATTCCAACACATTCCCAGCTGCTTTCCCACGTTCTGACCTCCAGAAACCTGGGGGAGGATCCAAAAGTCTTTTGCCCTCTGCGTGTTGTGGACATTTTACAAGATGTTTTTCTGGAGTTGTTTGTGAAGAGTGTGGGTTTCTGTGGGGGTGGGAGCCCATGGTTTGTCTGCGGGTGGGAGCCCATGGGGGTCTGTAGCTTTGCATCAGGGTGCGGGTGTGTGCAGAGAATTCACAACCCTCCGTGTGAGGCAGTTTCTTCTCACCTCAGTCTGAAATGGCCGCCCCTGTATCCTGAGACTGTGCCCCTGAGTTCCTGACGGGGGTGGGTGGGTGGGAGCAGGAAGTGCTTCCTCAACACCTACCCTTGTCAACCCTTCTCGGAGTTCTCCACGGAGACGCCGGCCTGCCACTCCATTCACCGTCCCTCTGCAGTGGCTCCAGCCATTGGCGACACCCTCCCTGGTCGAATAGCCAGTGTGTGAGCTCGGCACGGTGGGTTAGCGCTGCTGCCTCACTGCGTGAGGGAACCGGGTTCGATTCCCGGCTTGGGTCACTGTCTGTGCAGAGTCTGCACGTTCTCCCCGTGTCTGCGTGGGTTTCCTCCGGGTGCTCCGGTTTCCTCCCACAGTCCGAAAATCGTGCAGGTTAGGGTGGATTGGCCGTGCTAAATTCTCCCTCAGTGTTACCCGAACAGGAGTGTGGCGACTAGGGGATTCTCACAGAAACTTCATTGCAGTGTTAATGTAAACCGACTTGTGACACGAATAAATAAACTATCTCAGGCCGAGAATGAATATCGAATCCCCCTGTCCGACCCATCACTCTCTCTCTTCCCCCCAGGGTCACCTGTCTCGCTACCTCGCCTTCGGACACGGGCTGTGCCTCACTGGGGTGGAGGCGGGAGAGGCGCTGGTTACCAGGGCCAAGCGCTACGACAGGGAGCTGCTACTGAGCCTACACAAAGAGGCAGCAAGGAGATCGAAGGTGAGAACGCCCGGAATTGGTGCGAGCACCGTGTGCGGGGAGAGGGGGGGGCTCTGGGATTGGGGGGAGGGGGAGAGAGTGTGGGGGGGAGGGGGAGAGAGTGTGGGGGGGGAGGGGGAGAGAGTGTGGGGAGGGAGGGGGAGAGAGTGTGGGGGGGAGGGGGAGAGAGTGTGGGGGGGGAGGGGGAGAGAGTGTGGGGGGGGAGGGGGAGAGAGTGTGGGGGGGGAGGGGGAGAGAGTGTGGGGGGGGAGGGGGAGAGAGTGTGGGGGGGGAGGGGGAGAGAGTGTGGGGGGGGAGGGGGAGAGAGTGTGGGGGGGAGGGGGAGAGAGTGTGGGGGGGGAGGGGGAGAGAGTGTGGGGGGGGAGGGGGAGAGAGTGTGGGGGGGGAGGGGGAGAGAGTGTGGGGGGGGGAGGGGGAGAGAGTGTGGGGGGGGAAGAGTGTGGGGGGGGGAGGGGGAGAGAGTGTGGGGGGGGAGGGGGAGAGAGTGTGGGGGGGGAGGGGGAGAGAGTGTGGGGGGGGGAGGGGGAGAGAGTGTGGGGGGGAGAGAGTGTGGGGGGGGAGGGGGAGAGAGTGTGGGGGGAGAGAGAGTGTGGGGGGGGGAGGGGGAGAGAGTGTGGGGGGGGAGAGAGTGTGGGGGGGGAGGGGGAGAGAGTGTGGGGGGGGAGGGGGAGAGAGTGTGGGGGGGGAGGGGGAGAGAGTGTGGGGGGGGAGGGGGAGAGAGTGTGGGGGGGGAGGGGGCTCCAGAGTGTGGGGGGGGAGGGGGAGAGAGTGTGGGGGGGGGAGGGGGAGAGAGTGTGGGGGGGGAGAGAGTGTGGGGGGGGAGGGGGAGAGAGTGTGGGGGGGGAGAGAGTGTGGGGGGGGGAGGGGGAGAGAGTGTGGGGGGGGAGGGGGAGAGAGTGTGGGGGGGGGAGGGGAGAGAGTGTGGGGGGGGGAGAGAGTGTGGGGGGGGAGGGGGAGAGAGTGTGGGGGGAGAGAGAGTGTGGGGGGGGGAGGGGGAGAGAGTGTGGGGGGGGGAGAGAGAGTGTGGGGGGGGGAGGGGGGAGAGAGTGTGGGGGGGGGAGGGGGGGAGAGAGTGTGGGGAGGGGAGGGGGGGAGAGAGTGTGGGGGGGTGGGGAGGGGGAGAGTGTGGGGGGGTGGGGAGGGGAGAGTGTGGGGGGGTGGGGAGGGGGAGAGTGTGGGGGGGGGGGGAGGGGGAGAGTGTGGGGGGGTGGGGAGGGGGAGAGTGTGGGGGGGTGGGGAGGGGGAGAGTGTGGGGGGGTGGGGAGGGGGAGAGTGTGGGGGGGTGGGGAGGGGGAGAGTGTGGGGGGTGGGGAGGGGGAGAGTGTGGGGGGGTGGGGAGGGGGAGAGTGTGGGGGGGTGGGGGGTGGGGAGGGGGAGAGTGTGGGGGGGTGGGGGGGTGGGGAGGAGAGTGGGGGGGTGGGGAGGGGGAGAGTGTGGGGGGGTGGGGAGGGGGAGAGTGTGGGGAGGGGGAGAGTGTGGGGGGGTGGGGAGGGGGAGAGTGTGGGGGGTGGGGAGGGGAGGGGGAGATTGGGGGGTGGGGGGGGTGGGGAGGGGAGGGGGAGATTGGGGGGTGGGTGGGGGGGGAGGGGGAGATTGGGGGGTGGGTGGGGGGGGAGGGGGAGAGTGGGGGAGGGGGGAGAGTGGGGGGGGGTGGGGAGGGAGCAGTGTGTCTGGGGGTGGCTGTGGGTGGGTAACCCTGACCCTGTGTTTTGTGCGCAGAGCGGCAGCGACAGAGGGAGCCTGAGCGCCGGGCCTGCCCGCGTCCCCCTCCCCCGTCACCGGCTGGGACGGGTGGACCCCAGGGCACCCTGGGAAGACTTCCTTCAGCTGCTGGAGCCGGAGGACAGCCCCGAGCGGCGGGGAGAGGGGTGCCGCTGGAGGCCGGGGGGCCCCCTGGTGCTGACGGGGCTCCACGCCTGCGGGGACCTGGGCCCCGCGGCACTGCGTCACTTCGCCCGCAGCCCCAGCGTGGTGGGACTGACCGCCGTCTCCTGCTGCTACATGAAGGCCAGCACCCCGGAGGAGCCCGCGGCCCCGGTTCAGCAAGGGGACTCGGAGTGCGGGTACCCCATGAGCGCCTGGGTGCGGGGGCTCCCGGGACACAGGCTGCCCTACAAGCTCCGGGAGCTGGCCTGCCACGCCATCGAGGACTATGCTGGGCGGCTGAAGCAGGAGAACACTGGACTGCGGGTACACTGCTACAGGGCAGCGCTGGAGACCATCATCCGTCAGCTCAACCCCTCCCTCAGGAGGCCTGGAGTCCAAACCGCCAAGAACACCCACCTCCTCCCCTTCCAAGAGTAAGAAACCTGCTCTTAACAGCAAGGAACTCATCCCGTTCACTCGCAGAGAGAGAGAGAGACAAGAGGGGGAGGGAGAGACAGGAGAGGGGGGGGGAGGAGAGAGAGGGGGAGAGGGAGGGAGAGACAGGAAAGGGGAGAGGGGAGGGGAGAGAGGGAGGGGGAGGGAGAGACGGGGGAGGGAGAGACGGGGGAGGGGGAGGGAGAGACAGGATAGGGGAGGGAGGGAGGGGAGAGAGAGGTGGGGAGGGGGAGGGAGGAGAGAGAGGGGGAGAGGGAGGGAGAGACAGGAAAGGGGACAGAGGGAGGGGGAGAGGGAGGGAGAGACAGGAGCGAGGGGAGATGGGAGAGAGAGGGGAAGGGAGAGACAGGAAAGGGGAGGGAGAGGGAGGGAGAGAGAGGTGGGGAGGGGGAGGGAGGAAAGAGCGGGGGAGAGGGAGGGAGAGACGAGCGGGGGGAGATGGGAGAGAGAGGGGAAGGGGGAGGAAGGGGACATGAGAGAACAGAGGGGGAGAGAGAGGGGGGGAGGGAGGGGAGGTTAAAGTTGAAAGTTTATTTATTAGTCTTAAGTAAGCCTTACATTAACACTGCAATGAAGTTACTGTGAAAATCCCCTATGGAGGTGGAGAGAGAGAGACGGGAAGGGGGAGAGAGGGGGAAAGAGTGACCGGGAGGGAGGAGAGGCGGAGAGAGACAGTAAGGGGGAAGGTGGGGGGGAGAGAGAGGAGAGGCGGAGAGAGGTTTTGGGAAGGAATCGCAGAGTGAGGGGGGAGAGAGAGAGAGGGAGGGAGGGGAGGTTTAAAGTTTATTTATTAGTCACAAGTAAGCCTTACATTCACACTGCAATGAAGTTACTGTGAAAATCCCCTATGGCGGTGGAGAGAGAGGGGGGGGAGAGAGAGAGAGAAATGGGAAGAGAGAGGGAAGGGGGTGAAAGAAAGATGGGGAGGGGGGGTCGGGATAGGAGAGAGGGGGAGAGGATTCAGGAGGGAATCCCAGAGTGTTCAGTCTGGGGGAGCTGCACTGTCTGTGCTGAACCTACACAGGAAAGATAGGAAAGGTAGGATTCGAGAGCCGTGGATAACCAGGGAAATTGAGGATCTGATTAAAATGAAAAGGGAGGCGTACGTTAAGTCCAGGCAACTGAAAACAGATGGAGCTCTGGAGGAATACAGAGAGAGTAGGAAAGATCTCAAACGGGGAGTTAGAAGGGCAAAAAGAGGGCACGAGATGTTCTTGGCAGGCAGGATTAAGGAGAATCCTAAGGCATTCTATTCATACGTTAGGAACAAAAGAGTTGTCAGGGAGAAAATCGGACCTCTCAGGGACAAAGGAGGGGAATTATGCTTAGAACCCAAGGGAATAGGGGAGATCCTAAATGAATACTTTGCATCGGTATTCACGAAGGAGAGGGGCGTGTTAACCGGGAGTGTCTCGGAGGGAGGTGTTGACCCGTTAGAGAAAATCTCCATTACGAGAGAGGAAGTGTTAGGTTTTTTAGGGAACATTAAAACTGACAAAGCCCCAGGGCCTGATGGCATCTATCCTCGACTGCTCAGGGAGACGAGAGGTGAAATTGCTGGGCCTCTGACGGAAATCTTTGTCGCTTCTTTGGACACGGGTGAGGTCCCTGAGGATTGGAGGATAGCGAATGTGGTCCCGTTGTTTAAGAAGGGTAGCAGGGATAACCCAGGAAATTATAGGCCGGTGAGCTTGCGTCCGTGGTAGGGAAGTTGTTGGAGAGGATTCTTAGAGACAGGATGTATGTGCATTTAGAACGGAACAATCTCATTAGTGATTTTGTAAGAGGGAGGTCGTGCCTTACAAATTTGGTGGAGTTTTTTGAGGAAGTGACAAAAACGGTTGATGAAGGAAGGGCCGTGGATGTCGTCTATATGGATTTCAGTAAGGCATTTGACAAAGTCCCACATGGCAGGTTGGTTAAGAAGGTTAAGGCTCATGGGATACAAGGAGAAGTGGCTCGATGGGTGGAGAACTGGCTTGGCCATAGGAGACAGAGGGTAGTGGTCGAAGGGTCTTTTTCCGGCTGGAGGTCTGTGACCAGTGGTGTTCCGCAGGGCTCTGTACTGGGACCTCTGCTATTTGTGATATATATAAATGATTTGGAAGAAGGTGTAACTGGTGTAATCCGCAAGTTTGCGGATGACACAAAGATGGCTGGAATTGCGGATAGCGAAGAGCATTGTCGGGCAATACAGCAGGATATAGATAGGCTGGAAAATTGGGCGGAGAGGTGGCAGATGGAATTTAATCCGGATAAATGCGAAGTGATGCATTTTGGAAGAAATAATGTAGGGAGGAGTTATACAATAAATGGCAGAGTCATCAGGAGTATAGAAACACAGAGGGACCTAGGTGTGCAAGTCCACAAATCCTTGAAGGTGGCAACACAGGTGGAGAAGGTGGTGAAGAAGGCATATGGTATGCTTGCCTTTATAGGACGGGGTATAGAGTATAAAAGCTGGAGTCTGATGATGCAGCTGTATAGAACGCTGGTTAGGCCGCATTTGGAGTACTGCGTCCAGTTCTGGTCGCCGCACTACCAGAAGGACGTGGAGGCATTGGAGAGAGTGCAGAGAAGGTTTACCAGGATGTTGCCTGGTATGGAGGGTCTTAGCTATGAGGAGAGATTGGGTAGACTGGGGTTGTTCTCCTTGGAAAGACGGAGAATGAGGGGAGATCTAATAGAGGTATACAAGATTATGAAGGGTATAGATAGGGTGAACAGTGGGAAGCTTTTTCCCAGGTCGGAGGTGACGATCACGGGGGGTCACGGGCTCAAGCTGAGAGGGGCGAAGTATAACTCAGATATTAGAGGGATGTTTTTTTACACAGAGGGTGGTGGGGGCCTGGAATGCGCTGCCAAGTAGGGTGGTGGAGGCAGGCACGCTGACATCGTTTAAGCCTTACCTGGATAGTCACATGAGCAGCCTGGGAATGGAGGGATACAAACGATTGGTCTAGTTGGACCAAGGAGCGGCACAGGCTTGGAGGGCCGAAGGGCCTGTTTCCTGTGCTGTACTGTTCTTTGTTCTTTGATAGCAGTGTCTGAGAGCTTCCAGACCTCACTGGAGGGGAAGGCGAGACACGGGGGGGTCAGGAAATCTCTCCTGGGAGAGAGGGGGGGGGCGCAGGAAACCTCTCTGGGTGGCAGGGAGCGGGGGGTGGGGTAAGCATACCTGTCAAGGACAGGCCAGGCTGGGACTCCCACCCTCTGCCACCCACTTTCCCAGCGAGAGGCGGAGGGGGGCAGATTGAGGGTCCGAGGGCGGAGACACTAACACCCACCCTCTCCCGGTCTCTCTTTCCTCAGCTACGCCCGGGCCGGCCTGCAGAAGCTGGGGATGGACGCCGGGGCCCGGTGGGACACCGGCCAGGTGCACTCGATGCTGGCCCAGGAACAGCGGGTGGTGGCCTACTTCTGTCTCAGCCTGGTGCTGGCACCGGCCATCGAATCACTCATCCTCCTCGACAGAGTCATCTTCCTCAAGGAGCAGAGTAAGGAGCGGGGGGGGGGAGAGAGAGCGAGGGGGGGGAGAGTGAGAGCGAGGGGGGGGAGAGTGAGAGCGAGGGGGGGAGAGCGAGGGGGGGGGAGAGTGAGAGCGAGGGGTGAGAGCGAGGGGGGGGGAGAGTGAGAGCGAGGGGGGGGGAGAGTGAGAGCGAGGGGGGGAGAGTGAGAGCGAGGGGGGGGAGAGTGAGAGCGAGGGCGGGGAGAGTGAGAGCGAGGGGGGGGGAGAGTGAGAGCGAGGGGGGGAGAGTGAGAGCGAGGGGGGGGAGAGTGAGAGCGAGGGCGGGGAGAGTGAGAGCGAGGGGGGGGAGAGTGAGAGCGAGGGGGGGGGAGAGTGAGAGCGAGGGGGGGGGAGAGTGAGAGCGAGGGGGGGAGAGTGAGAGCGAGGGGGGGGAGAGTGAGAGCGAGGGCGGGGAGAGTGAGAGCGAGGGGGGGGAGAGTGAGAGCGAGGGGGGGAGAGTGAGAGCGAGGGGGGGAGAGTGAGAGCGAGGGGGGGAGAGAGAGCGCGAGGGGGGGAGAGAGAGCGAGGGGGGGGGAGAGTGAGAGCGAGGGGGGGGAGAGCGAGGGGGGGGAAGAGAGAGCGAGGGGGGGGAGAGTGAGAGCGAGGGGGGGGAGAGTGAGAGCGAGGGGGGGGAGAGTGAGAGCGAGGGGGGGGAGAGTGAGAGCGAGGGGGGGGAGAGTGAGAGCGAGGGGGGGGAGAGTGAGAGCGAGGGGGGGGAGAGTGAGAGGGTGGGGGGGGAGTGAGAGCGAGGGTGGGGGGGAGTGAGAGCGAGGGGGGAAGAGTGAGAGCGAGGGGGGGAGAGTGAGAGCGACGGGGGAGAGTGAGGGGGGGGGGGAGAGTGAGACGGGCTGGGCAGCCGTCGATATCGACAGTCACCAATAAATCCAGTCGGAAATTCAGGAGTGTTGCAACGCTCAGAGCACAGAAGGCCATTCAGCCCACTGTGTCTGTGCTAGCCCTCTGCAGGAGCCACTCGCCCTGTCGCGTTCTCCCACCTAGACAGTCTAGTTCCGGCAGCTCCGTGCTGAACCTGTTAATTCTGTTCCTTTTGAACTCTCTCTGCAGACTTTCCCTGTGAGCTCATCCCCCTGTTCGACCCCACCTTCTCCCCCAGGAACTTTGTGCTGGTGGCTGCGAAGGCCAGGGATCGAACGGGGGAGCTGCCCGGCCCAGGAGAGGGTGGATCTACACTGGAGGGACGATAGCGGGGGGCGGGATAGCACCCGTCTCCCACACAAGGGACACACTCCGAACTCTGTCAGCGAACAATGAGGACACTCCCAAACTCTCAGACTGCAACCGCACTGTAAACCCTCGCCGTGACAGACTGCGGATCGAGAACCCGCTCTCTCTCTTTCTCCGTTCCTGAACTGTAAACCCTCGCCGTGACAGACTGCGGATCGAGAACCCGCTCTCTCTCTCTCTCCGTTCCTGAACTGTAAACCCTCGCCGTGACAGACTGCAGATCGAGAACCCGCTCTCTCTTTCTCCCTGTTCCTGAACTGTAAACCCTCGCCGTGACAGACTGCGGATCGAGAACCCGCTCTCTCTCTCTCCGTTCCTGAACTGTAAACCCTCGCCGTGACAGACTGCGGATCGCGAACCCGCTCTCTCTCTCTCCGTTCCTGAACTGTAAACCCTCGCCGTGACAGACTGCGGATCGAGAACCCGCTCTCTCTCTCCATTCCTGAACTGTAAACCATCGCCGTGACAGACTGCGGATCGAGAACCTGCTCTCTCTCTGTTCCTGAACTGTAAACCCTCACTGTGACAGACTGCGGATCGAGAACCCGCTCTCTCTTTCTCCCTGTTCCTGAACTGTAAACCCTCGCTGTGACAGACTGCGGATCGAGAACCCGCTCTCTCCCCGTTCCTGAACTGTAAATCCTCGCCGTGACAGACTGCGGATCGAGAACCCGCTCTCTCACTCTCTCTGTTCCTGAACTGTAAACCCTCGCCGTGACAGACTGCGGATCGAGAACCCGCTCTCTCTCTCCCCGTTCCTGAACTGTAAACCCTCGCTGTGACAGACTGCGGATCGAGAACCCGCTCTCTCTCTCCCCTTTCCTGAACTGTAAACCCTCGCTGTGACAGACTGCGGATCGAGAACCCGCGCTCTCTCTCTCCCCGTTCCTGAACTGTAAACCCTCGCTGTGACAGACTGCGGATCGAGAACCCGCTCTCTCTCTCTCCCTGTTCCTGAACTGTAAACCCTCGCTGTGACAGACTGCGGATCGAGAACCCGCTCTCTCCGTTCCTGAACTGTAAACCCTCGCTGTGACAGACTGCAGATCGAGAACCCGCTCTCTCTCTCCCCGTTCCTGAACTGTAAACCCTCGCTGTGACAGACTGCGGATCGAGAACCCGCTCTCTCTCCGTTCCAGTAACTGTAAACCCTCGCCGTGACAGACTGCGGATCGAGAACCCGCTCTCTCTCTCCCCTTTCCTGAACTGTAAACCCTCGCTGTGACAGACTGCGGATCGAGAACCCACGCTCTCTCTCTCCCCGTTCCTGAACTGTAAACCCTCGCTGTGACAGACTGCGGATCGAGAACCCGCTCTCTCTCTCTCCCCGTTCCTGAACTGTAAACCCTCGCTGTGACAGACTGCGGATCGAGAACCCGCTCTCTCTCTCTCCCCGTTCCTGAACTGTAAACCCTCGCTGTGACAGACTGCGGATCGAGAACCCGCTCTCTCTCCGTTCCTGAACTGTAAACCCTCGCTGTGACAGACTGCGGATCGAGAACCCGCTCTCTCTCTCCCCATTCCTGAACTGTAAACCCTCGCTGTGACAGACTGCGGATCGAGAATCCGCTCTCTCTCTCTGTTCCTGAACCGTAAACCCTCGCTGTGTCAGACTGCGGATCGAGAACCCGCTCTCTCTTTCCCCGTTCCTGAACTGTAAACCCTCGCTGTGACAGACTGCGGATCGAGAACCCGCTCTCTCTCTCCCCGTTCCTGAACTGTAAACCCTCGCTGTGACAGACTGCGGATCGAGAACCCGCTCTCTCTCTCCCCGTTCCTGAACTGTAAACCCTCGCTGTGACAGACTGCGGATCGAGAACCCGCTCTCTCTCCGTTCCTGAACTGTAAACCCTCGCTGTGACAGACTGCGGATCGAGAACCCGCTCTCTCTCTCCCCATTCCTGAACTGTAAACCCTCGCTGTGACAGACTGCGGATCGAGAATCCGCTCTCTCTCTCTGTTCCTGAACCGTAAACCCTCGCTGTGTCAGACTGCGGATCGAGAACCCGCTCTCTCTTTCCCCGTTCCTGAACTGTAAACCCTCGCTGTGACAGACTGCGGATCGAGAACCCGCTCTCTCTCTCCCCGTTCCTGAACTGTAAACCCTCGCTGTGACAGACTGCGGATCGAGAACCCACTCTCTGTCTCTCTCCCTGCACCGAAAACAAAATCCGCAGTCAAATCACCAGGCGAATTCCTTCCGTGGTAGAATTGGTTGATGCTCAGAGCTCCTCCCTCTAAGAGCTAAGGCGTGTGTTCGTGTGTGTGAGTACGTGACAGTTTACAGCATGAATCCATCAGACTGAACAGCTTCCTGTAGCGTTGCAGAGAGAGACAAAGGGGACATTTTCTACCTGTGGAGACACTCAGAGCGGTGTGTGTACCGAGGGATTTGAGGCTCCAGTTAACCGTGTTATCACTCGGCCCTGGGGAATGAGGGACTACGGCCCGTATGGAATGTGGTCCGTCCTGAATGTAGTGCCCGATCGATGAGTGGCAGCTCCTTCCATCGGCTGGCACAGGCACACAGCGTCCGCCCAAGGTCGACCACTCCACCGGGGTCTCCCATCTGCCACCCGCTCGCTCTCCTCATACCCCCTGCCGCTCCTGCTCGCCTCCGGACGCTCCAATCAGCAGTGAAGACATCCTCTGTATTGGCACGATGGTTAGCACTGCTGCCTCAGGGCGCCAGGGACCCGGTTTCGATTCCCGGCTCGGGTCACTGTGCGGAGTCTGCACGTTCTCCCCGTGTCTGCGTGGGTCAGCAACGTCAATTCTCCCCTGGGTAAACAGTCCTCCGGCGAGCCTGCTTTCTCTTTATACTGTCACTCAAACCATCCATCGACTCCGTCTACACTTCCCGCTGCCTCGGGAAAAGCAGTCAGCATAATCAAGGACCCCCCACACACCCCGGACATTCTCGCTTCCATCGGGAAAAAGATACAAAAGTCTGAGGTCACGTCCCGACCGACTCAAGAACAGCTTCTTCCCTGCTGCCGTCAGACTTTTAAATGGACCTACCTCGCATTAAGTTGATCTTTCTCTACCCCCTAGCTATGACTGTAACACTACATTCTGCACCCTCTCCTTTCCTTCTCTATGAACGGAATGCTTTGTATAGTGTGCAAGAAACAATACTTTTCACTGTATCCCGATACATGTGACAATAAATCAAATCAAATGTCTGTGTGGAGTCTGCACATTCTCCCCGTGTCTGCGTGGGTTTCCTCCGGGTGCTCCAGTTTCCTCCCACACTCCAAAGCCGTGCTGATTAGGGTGGATTGGCCGTGCTAAATTCCCCCTCAGTGTACCGAACAGGCGACCAGGGGGATTTTCATAGTAACTTCATCGCAGTGTTAATGTAAGCCTACTTGGAGTCAGAGGTTTACAGCATGGAAACAGGCCCTTCGGCCCAACTTGTCCATGCTGCCATTGTTTTTAAACCCCTAAGCGAATCCCAATTGCCCACATTTGGCCCATATCCCTCTATACCCATCGTACCCATGTAACTGTCTCAACGCTTTTTAAAAGACAAAATTGTACCCACCTCTACTACTGCCTCTGGCAGCTCGTTCCAGACACTCACCACCCTGTGTGTGAAAAAATTGCCCCTCTGGACCCTTTTAGAACACAGAACATAAAAACTAAAGCACAAACAGGCCCTTCGGCCCACAAGTTGCGCCGGTCATGTCCCGACCTACCTAGACTTAGATATAGGCTTACCTATAACCCTCAATCCTATTAAGTCCCATGTACTCACCCAGAAGTCTCTTAAAAGACCCTGTCGAGTTTGCCTCCACCACCACTGACGGCAGTGTATCTCTCACCGTCGACCTATGCCCTCTAGTTTTAGACTCCCCTACCTTTGGGAAAAGATATTGACTATCTCGCTGATCTGTGCCCCTCATTATTTTATAGACCTCTATAAGATCACCCGTCAGCCTCCAACGCTCCAGAGGGGCGGCACGGCACGGTAGCACAGTGGTTAGCACTGCTGCTTCACAGCTCCAGGGTCCCGCGTTCGATTCCTGGCTCGGGTCACTGTGTGGAGTTTGCACATTCTCCTCGTGTCTGCGTGGGTTTCCTCCGGGTGCTCCGGTTTCCTCCCACAGTCCAAAGATGTGCGGGTTAGGTTGATTGGCCAGGTTAAAATTGCCCCTGAGATGCGTAGGTTAGAGGGATTAGCGGGTAAATATGTGGGGGTAGGGCCTGGGTGGGATTGTGGTCGGTGCAGACTCGATGGGCCGAATGGCCTCCTTCTGCACTGTAGGGTTTCTATGATTTCTATGATGAAAAAAGTCCCAGTCTATCCAGCCTCTCCTTATAACTCAATCCATCAAGTCCCGGTAGCATCCTAGTAAATCTTTTCTGCACTCTTTCTAGTTTAATAATATCCTCTCTATAACAGGGTGACCAGAACCGTTCACAGTTCTTGTGACACGAATAAATAAACTTTAAACTGCAAGCCTGGTTGTTCTCACCTTGCAGGTGGGGGTGGAGTGCCTGTCTCTTTAAGACAGGACAGCAGGAGTGAGTCACCCCAAGATGGATCCTGGGGATTTCCAGGGTTAAATTCCGAGGACGGGGTTACACACAGACACGCTACTTGTATTCCCCGAGAGTCTGGAGAGAGAGAGGGAGCAGCGAAGGGTTCGGAGACAGCACGGGGCTGGAGGTGGGTGCGGAGAATCCACCCTGATCTCACGGGACAGTAAACTCGAGAGGCAAAAGACAAGGTTACAGACTGAAGCGCCCTGCTTGCAGTGAGTCATCCGATTAAACCGACATCACTCATCAACTGGAACAAAGCCTTATTCCTTTTCTAAAAAAAAAACTTTATTAACATGGTGTCAAATCAGGTGAGAGACGTGTTTCGGAGACTGTCCCAGCTGTCCCCACGTGACAGGACTCGGGGCCCATTGCTCAGTCGGGGAACCGGATTGAGTTTAGTACCAGTACGATGGCCGAGGACAGCCGCTTTCTGTTATTCCCATTTTCTCCATCACATCGTCCTCAAAGGTCTTCAGAGCAGGCGTGTACGAGCACTCCAGCGCATCCTCAACGCTGGTATCTTTGGGCCCATCTGAAATTAACCACAGCACGGGGTTAGATACAGAGTAAAGCTCCCTCTACATTGTCCCCATCAAACACTCCCAGGACAGGTACAGCACGGGGTTAGATACAGAGTAAAGCTCCCTCTACACTGTCACCCATCAAACACTCCCAGGACAGGTACAGCACGGGGTTAGATACAGAGTAAAGCTCCCTCTACACTGTCCCCCATCAAACACTCCCAGGACAGGTACAGCACGGGGTTAGATACAGAGTAAAGCTCCCTCGACACTGTCCCCATCAAACACTCCCAGGACAGGGACAGCACGGGGTTAGATACAGAGTAAAGCTCCCTCGACACTGTCCCCATCAAACACTCCCAGGACAGGGACAGCACGGGGTTAGATACAGAGTAAAGCTCCCTCGACACTGTCCCCCATCAAACACTCCCAGGACAGGTACAGCATGGGGTTAGATACAGAGTAAAGCTCCCTCTACACTGTCCCCCATCAAACACTCCCAGGACAGGTACAGCACGGGGTTAGATACAGAGTAAAGCTCCCTCTACACTGTCCCCCATCAAACACTCCCAGGACAGGTACAGCACGGAGTTAGATACAGAGTAAAGCTCCCTCTACACTGTCCCCATCAAACACTCCCAGGACAGGTGCAGCACGGGGTTAGATACAGAGTAAAGCTCCCTCTGCACTGTCCCCATCAAACACTCCCAGGACAGGTACAGCACGGGGTTAGATACAGAGTAAAGCTCTCTCTACACTGTCCCCATCAAACACTCGCAGGACAGGTACAGCATGGGGTTAGATGCAGAGTAAAGCTCCCTCTACACTGTCCCCATCAAACACTCCCAGGACAGGTACAGCACGGGGTTAGATACAGAGTAAAGCTCTCTCTACACTGTCCCCATCAAACACTCGCAGGACAGGTACAGCATGGGGTTAGATGCAGAGTAAAGCTCCCTCTACACTGTCCCCGATCAAACACTCCCAGGACAGGTACAGCACGGAGTTAGATACAGAGTAAAGCTCTCTCTACACTGTCCCCATCAAACACTCGCAGGACAGGTACAGCATGGGGTTAGATGCAGAGTAAAGCTCCCTCTACACTGTCCCCGATCAAACACTCCCAGGACAGGTACAGCACGGGGTTAGATACAGAGTAAAGCTCCCTCTACACTGTCCCCATCAAACACTCCCAGGACAGGGACAGCACGGGGTTAGATACAGAGTAAAGCTCCCTCGACACTGTCCCCCATCAAACACTCCCAGGACAGGTACAGCATGGGGTTAGATACAGAGTAAAGCTCTCTCGACACTGTCCCCCATCAAACACTCACAGGACAGGTACAGCACGGGGTTAGATACAGAGTAAAGCTCCCTCTACACTGTCTCCCATCAGACACTCCCAGGAGAGGGTGAGATGGGAGCAACTTGCCTTTCCACTGTTCGGGGATAATCCCGTCTTTCCTTTGGAACACCGGCTTGGGGATTATCCGGCCGGAGCGAGTGGACACTCGGACTTTCTCTCCCTCCTCTGTGTATTTCCAATCCACAGCAGTAGGCTTCCTGTGAGAGACAGAGAGAGAGGTTGGAATGAGGGAGGCAGCCATCGACACAGGACGGTGATTCCGAGACCCCCCCCCCCCCCCCCACCCCCACACGGTGGGACAGCGAGGCTGGACGGACAGACAATGACTTACCGATCGCTGGGGTCCACCAGTGCCACGTCTCTTAACAGCAGCGGGGCCTCGCTGGCAATATACGTCCCCCTCTCCCCAGCCACCTTCCCAATGTAGCGGTAATGCTGCGATGAAACAGATTCGGACAGGCGTAGAAGGGTTAACTCAGAACGATTCTGTTCCCCTCCCACAGTGCGGCGCTCCCTCAGCACCGACACTCCCACAGTGCGGCGCTCCCTCAGCACTGACCCTCCCACAGTGCGGCGCTCCCTCAGCACTGACCCTCCCACAGTTCGGTGCTGCCTCAGCACTGACCCTCCCACAGTGCGGCGCTCCCTCAGCACTGACCCTCCCACAATGCGGCGCTCCCTCAGCACTGACCCTCCCACAGTGCGGCGCTCCCTCAGCACTGACCCTCCCACAGTGCGGCGCTCCCTCAGCACTGACCCTCCCACAGTGCGGCGCTCCCTCAGCACTGACCCTCCCACAGTGCGGCGCCCCCTCAGCACTGACCCTCCCACAGTGCGGCGCTCCCTCAGCACCGACCCTCCCACAGTGCGGCGCTCCCTCAGCACCGACCCTCCCACAGTGCGGCGCTCCCTCAGCACTGACCCTCCCATAGTGCGCGCTCCCTCAGCACTGACCCTCCCACAGTGCGGCGCTCCCTCAGCACTGACCCTCCCACAGTGCGGCGCTCCCTCAGCACTGACCCTCCCACAGTGCGGCGCTCCCTCAGCACTGACCCTCCCACAGTGCGGCGCTCCCTCAGCACTGACCCTCCCACAGTGCGGTGCTCCCTCAGCACTGACCCTCCCACAATGTGGCGCTCCCTCTGCACCGACCCTCCCACAGTGCGGCGCTCCCTCAGCACCGACCCTCCCACAGTGCGGCGCTCCCTCAGCACTGACCCTCCCATAGTGCGCGCTCCCTCAGCACTGACCCTCCCACAGTGCGGCGCTCCCTCAGCACTGACCCTCCCACAATGCGGCGCTCCCTCAGCACTGACCCTCCCACAGTGCGGCGCTCCCTCAGCACTGACCCTCCCACAGTGCGGCGCTCCCTCAGCACTGACCCTCCCACAGTGGGGCGCTCCCTCAGCCCCTCACTGGGGGTGTTAGCTGCATTTTGTGCACAGGTTTCTCGGGCAGGGTGAGAGAGGTGCTGAGGGAGACAGGACGAGGACGTACATTATGTACGAGGACACTATGGGATCCTTGGGGAGAGAAGGAGAGATACTTCGGGGCTCTTCTGATCTGTCCGTGTGCCCCTCACAAAAGGAAAGCATGCCAGCAGAGCTGGTCCCTCTGTCTAAAAGAATTCCCACCCTGGGAACCTCAGCACCCTGCGCCAACTCAGGAGACGGGTCTGCCCCCAGCACCCGTCTCTCACATCTCACCCAACGTTGAATTGGGACTTTTTCCCCACTCACCGTGTTCAGTCCCTCCAGGATCACCCAATTCCGAGCTCGAATCACCTGGGAGACTTTCCCCTGCTTCCCCTCGTCCCTCCCCTTCCGGATCTCCACCTGCTCAGGACGAGAAGAGAATTACAGAGTCCGTACAGTACAGAGGAAGGCCATTCGGCCCATCGAGCCTGCACCGACCACATTCCCACCCAGCCCATTCTTGTTACCCCATGCATTTACCCTAGCTAGTTCCCCTGACACTAAGGGGCAATTTAGCATGGTCAATCCACCTAACCCGCACATCTTTGGACACTAAGGGGCAATTTAGCATGGCCAATCCAACTAACCCGCACATCTTTGGACACTAAGGGACAATGTAGCATGGCCAATCCACCTCACCTACACATCTCTCGGTCTGTGGGAGGAAACCCACGCAGACACGGGGAGAACGTGCAGACTCTGCACAGACACTGACCCGAGCCGGGGATCGAACCCATGTCCCTGGTGCTGTGAGGCAGCAGCGCTAACCCACTGTGCAGAGAACACAAGTCATCGGAGTGGTCCCAGGCCACCCTGCCTCTCCCCTCTCCACCCGCTGCCTCGCTCGCTGGGCCCCCAGGAGCAGCCTGCCCAGGGTCGGGCCAGACTGCTGGAGTGGGGGGGGGGGTTTCCTGAGGACAACCCACTGACAGTAAAGCTGAAGGAGGCCAATCCGCCCATCGTTCCTGTCCCGGTGCTTTCCAAGAGTGACCCAGTTCGCCACACATCCCTCAATCCCCATGTCCCAGTGGGCGTGGAAAGTTCCTGTTGAATCTGCTCCCATTCGGGCAGCGCCTTCCGGATCACAACAACTCGCTGCCTTTCCAGCAAAATTCTCCCCCCCCCTCCGGTTCCTTTCCCGATTCTCTTCAACCTGTGTCCCCTCTGGTGACCCCACCTTCTTGAAGGGGCTATACAAATGCAGGATATTGTTGCAACGTCCACCAGTCAGTCTGGCTCCACGCACGATCTTGTCAGCCAACTGTCGCAGCCAGTGAGAAGCCAGTCAGACACGAAGGAGATATTCCCCTCCCTGTGAACCCACATGTGTGTCCGTGCGTGTGCATGTCTATACACACATCAGTGTGCGTGTGCCTGCCCATGTCTGTACATGCGTGCTTGCATCTGTGCACATACATATGTGTGCACGTGTGTCTGTGCGCATGCAATCTGCATGCATGTCTGTCTGCACATGCCAGTGTGCATGTGCCTGTCTGTTCACGCCTGTACATGCGTGTGGCCGTGCGCCCCTCCCCCCGCCACACTCACCGTGTCACCCCGGAAGATGGTCCAGTCCCCCGGGGCGATGGGCTCCACAAACACTTTCCTGCGCTGGCGGCCGGGAGGGTTCAGCCTCTGGGCCGCCAGGGTCCAGGGCCGGTTGGTGCCGTAGCGATAGCCGCGGGGTAACCGGGCCGCTGCCGCCAGCAGGGCTCCGAGCCTCATGGTGCGTCCGGGGCTGCGGGGAGGAGAGAGAAAGAGACGGCAGTGAGTAACACCGGACCCCCCTGTACCACACCCACACCGCAAACTGTGACCGAGAGACAGGCCATTCAGATCCCCTTTTGCCTACTATACAAGGACAGGAGGCCATTCAGCCCCTCTAGAGCCTGCTACACAGCAACAGGAGACCAGTCAGCCCCTCTGGAGGCTGCTACACAGGGAAAGGAGGCCATTCAGCCCCTCTAGAGCCTGCTGCACAGCAACAGGACACCAGTCAGCCCCTCTGGAGGCTGCTACACAGGGAAAGGTGGCCATTCAGCCCCTCTAGAGCCTGCTACACAGGGACAGGAGGACATTCAGCCCCACTGGAGCCTGCTACACAGGGACAGGAGACCATTCAGCCCCTCTATTGCCTGCTGTCCAGGAGGAGGCCATTCAGCGCCTCTAGAGCCTGCGACACATCAACAGGAGGCCATTCAGCCCACTCTGGCGGCCCCATTCCCCTGCTGCCCCTCTCCCAGACCCGCTCTCACCTTGGAGCAACCCGGAGCCACTGCGCATGTGCGGGTCGGCCCGCAGCGCCTGCTGTGATCGGTCGGCAGGGACTGTACCTCCCGGCGTGCCCCGCGGCGGCGCGGTGTCTGCCGGGAGCCTCTCGCCCTCCGCGGTGTCTGCCGGGAACCACCTGCCGCGCGGTGCGCGCCGGGAGCTGTAGGCGGATTTTAAATCCCGGCGTGCGCTGCGGCACGCGCGGTGTATGCCGGGAATGTCACTCTGACGCACTGCACGCCGGGAGCTGTAGGCGGACTACCACACCCAGCAGGCGCTGCGGGTGGGTCTGGCCGCGGGGCATGCCGGGCAGGTTGGCCACCATCTCCTGGTCAAGAGGGAGAGGCAACAATGGGGCAAAAACCCCCCTCACCCCCCCACACACACACTGCCCAGCACCCTGACAACACAGTAACACAGTAAAAAGTCTCACAACACCAGGTTAAAGTCCAACAGGTTTATTTGGTAGCAAATACCATAAGCTTTCGGAGCGCTGCTCCTTCGTCAGATGGAGTGGAAATGTGCTCTCAAACAGGGCACAGAGACACAAAAATCAAGTTACAGAATACTGATTAGAATGCGAATCCCTACAGCCAACCAGGTCTTAAAGATACAGACAATGTGGGTGGAGGGAGCATTAAGCACAGGTTAAAGAGATGTGTATTGTCTCCAGACAGGACAGCCCGCAAGTCCAGGAGGCAGGCTGTGGGGGTTACTGATAATGTGACATAAATCCAACATCCCGGTTTAGGCCGTCCTCATGTGTGCGGAACTTGGCTATCAGTTTCTGCTCAGCGACTCTGCGCTGTCGTGTGTCGTGAAGGCCGCCTCGGAGAACGCTTACCTGAAGATCCGAGGCTGAATGCCCGTGACTGCTTATGGTATTTGCTACCAAATAAATCTGTTGGACTTTAACCTGGTGTTGTGAGACTTCTTACTGTGTTCACCTCAGTCCAACGCCGGCATCTCCACATCAACACAGTAACACACAACCCACTGCAAAACGGCACCCCATCCACTTTAAACCACCTTCTCATCATAAAATAACTCCAATTATAACATTGGGTGCTGACTGCACCCATGGGTGTCAGCGGACTGGGTGCCCGCTGAAGGCTGGGTGGGTATTGGGGTGAGGATGGGCATGGGGGGAGGGTGCAGGGGTTACGTGGCCAGCAGAATACCCGGGGTATGGGCTGGAAAGCCCTTTGCTTTCTGTGCGGAGGTCGTACCAGGGGCGTCCAGGCAGAGGGATCTGGGTGTCCAAGTCCATGAATCGCAGAAAATCGGTGTGCAGGTGCAGCACGTAATATAAAAGACAAATGGGATGTTTAAGTTTTATTTATTAGTGTCACAAGTAAGGCTTACGTTAACACTGCAATGAAATTACTGTGAAAGTCCCCCCAGTCGTCATACTCCGGCACCTGTTCGGGGACACTGAGGGAGAATTTTAAGTTTCGAGGCTTATTTATTCGTGTCACAAGTTGACTTACATTAACACCGCAATGAGGTTACGATGAAAATCCCGTAGTCGCCAGTCTCCTGTTCGGGTACGGCACGGTGGCACAGTGGTTAGCACTGCTGCCTCACAGCGCCAGGGACCCGGGTTCAATTCCTGGCTTGGGTCACTGTCTGTGTGGAGTTTGCACATTCTCCCCGTGTCTGCGTGGGTTCCCTCCGGGTGCTCCGGTTTCGTCCCACAGTCTGAAAGACGTGCTGGTTAGGGTGCGTTGGCCCAAACAGGGTGCCGGAGTGTGGCTACTAGGGGAATTTCACAGTAACTTCATTGCAGTGTTAATGTAAGCCTTACTTTTGTGATTAATAAATAAACTTTACACTGAGGGAGAATTTTAAGTTTCTAAGTTTATTTATTAGTGTCACAAGTAAGGCTTACATTAACACTGCAATGAAGTTACTGTGAAAATCCCCTAGACGCCACACTCCGGCGCCTGTTCGGGTACACGGAGGGAGAATTTAGCACGGCCGATGTACCTAACCAGCACGTCTTTCAGACTGTGGGAGGAAACCAGAGCACCCGGAGGAAAACCTCGCAGACACGGGGAGAACGTGCAGACTCCGCACAGACGGTGACCCAAGCAGGGAATCAAATCCCGGGTCTCTGGCGCTGTGAGGCAGCAGTGCTAACCACTGTGCCAGCGTGCAGAGTTCGTACCAGGGGCGTCCAGGCAGAGGGATCTGGGTGTCCGAGTCCATGAAATCGCAGAAAGTCGGTGTGCAGGTGCAGCACGTCACAAAAATGGGACGTTGACTTTTATTGCAAAGGGACTGGAGTATAAAAGTAGAGACGTGTTGTCGCAATTGTATAAGGTGTTGGTGAGGCCACACCTGGAGTTTTGTGTCTGGTTTTGGTCTCCTTATTTGAGGGAGGATGTGGTGGCATTGGAGGCAGTTCAGAGAAGCTTCACCAGATTGATTCTGGGGATGAAAGGGTTGACGTATGAGGAGAGATTAAACAGTTTGGGGCTTGTCCTCGCTGGGGTTTAGAAGGATGAGAGGGGATCTGATCGAGGGATATAAAAGGGACTGATCGAATAAACGCAATCCAAATGTTTCTCCCTTGTGGGGGCAATCTAGAACAAGAGGTCACAGGTACAGGTCGAGAGGCGGTAGGTTTAACACTGAGATGAGGAGGAAGAACTACTCGCAGAGGAGGAATTTGTGGAACTCGCTGCCCCGTAGCGCGGTGGAGTGTGAATCGTTGAATGGTTTTAAGAAGGTGATGGATATATTTCTAATTTAAAGCAGGTTAAAGGGATATGAGGAACAGGTGGGGAGGTGGATTTGAGACCAGGGAGAGATCATCTGATGGAATGGTGGGGCACTGAAAGGGCTAAATTTGCCCATTTCTGCTCCTAATTTCTATGCCCTTTAGGGAAGGAAATCTGCCGTCCTTACCCCGGTCTGGCCTACATGTGACTCCAGAGCCACACAGCAATATGGTTGACTCTCCAACTGCCCTCTGCAATGGGCTAGTGAGCCACCCAGTTCACGGGCAACTAGGGATGGGTAATAAATGCTGGCCAGCCAGCGACGCCCATGTCCCATGATTTAATAAAACGAAATTTGACTCAGCTGGCTACAGGTCCCACGTACTCCGACTGGAGAAATTTCTCCCCCGTTCCAGTCTCCAGGGGGGAGTTTATGAGTGGCTCCCCATAACCCTTAATCCTCTCCTCCCTCATCCCTTCCCCCCTCTGACAGGTTCGCCCATGGCATGGCCCTTCAAAAACCTTTGGCAGCCGGGTAAAAGTCGCCTACCCCGCCTCAGTCAACCAAAGGGTCCCAGCAACGTCCTTCCGTCCCTAAAACTTGTCCAGGAATACTTAGAGGCAGCACAGTGGCACAGCGGTCAGCACTGCTGCCTCACAGCGCCAGGGACCCGGGTTCGATTCCTGGCTTGGGTCACTGTCTGCGCGGCATCTGCACCTTCTCCCTGTGTCCGCGTGGGTTTCCTCCGAGTGCTCCACTTTCCTCCCGCAGTAAAAAAGATGTTCAGGTTAGGTGGATTGGCCATGCTAAATTGTCCATTAGTGTCCAAAGATGTGCAGGTTAGTTGGATTGGCCATGCTAAATTGTCCCTTAGTGTACCTGAAAATGCGCCAGAGTGTGGCAACTAGGGGATTTTCACAAACTTCATTGCAGTGTTAATGTAAGCCTATGACTAATAGAGTTATAGAGGTTTACAGCATGGAAACAGGTCCTGCAGCCCAACTTGTCCATGCCGCCTCTTTTTTGTAACCACTAAGCTCGTCCCAATTGCCCGCGTTTGGCCCATATCCCTCTATACCCATCTTACCCATGTAACTGTCTAAAAGACAAAATTGTACCCGCCTCTACTACTACCTCTGGCAGCTTGTTCCAGACTCTCACCACCCTGTGTGTGAAAAGATTGCCTCTCTGGACACTTTTGTATCTCTCCCCTCTCAGCCTAGACCGATGCCCTCTAGTTTTAGACTCCCCTACCTATAAAGGTAATTTACTAGTATCACAGGTCGGCTTACATTAACACTGCAATGAAGTTACTGTGAAAATCCCCTGGTCGCCACACTCCGGCGCCTGTTGGGGTACACTGAGGGAGAATTTAGCATGGCCAATGCACCCTAACCAGCACGTCTTTCAGTCTGTGGGAGGAAACCGGAGCACCCGGAGGAAACCCACGCAGACACTGGGAGAACGTGCAGACTCCGCACAGACAGTGACCCGAGCCGGGAATCGAACCCAGGTCCCTGGCGCTGTGAGGCAGCAGTGCTAACCCACTGTGCCACCCATATTCCACCTTTGGGAAAAGATGTTGACTATCTGGCTGATCTGTGCCCCTCATTATTTTATAGACCTCTATAAGATCCCCCCTCGGCCTCCTACGCTCCAGGGAAAAAAAGTCCCAGTCTATTCAGCCTCTCCTTATAACTCAAACCATCAAGTCCCGGTAGCATCCTAGTAAATCTTTTCTGCACTCTTTCTAGTTTAATAATATCCTTTCTATAATAGGGTGACCAGAACTGTACACCGTATTCCAAGTGTGGCCTTACCAATGCTCGATTTTCAAACTAATTTTCAAGTTTGCTGACGACACCACCGTAGTGGGTCGGATCTCAAACAATGACGAGACAGAGTACAGGAATGAGATAGAGAATCTGGTGAACTGGTGCGGCAACAATAATCTCTCCCTCAACGTCAACAAAATGAAGGAGATTGTCATCGACTTCAGGAAGCGTAAAGGAGAACATGCCCCTGTCTACACCAATGGGGACGGTAGAAATGGTCGAGAGCTTCAGGTTTCTAGATGTCCAGATCACCAACAACCTGTCCTGGTCCCCCCCGTGCCGACACTATAGTTAAGAAAGCCCCACCAACGCCTCTACTTTCTCAGAAGACTAAGGAAATTTGGCATGTCAGCTACGACTCTCACCAACTTTTACAGATGCCCCATAGAAAGCATTCTTCCTGGTTGTATCACAGCTTGGTCTGGGCTCCTGCTCTGCCCAAGACCGCAAGGAACTACAAAAAGTCGTGTATGTAGCCCAATCCATCACACAAACCAGCCTCCCATCCATTGACTCTGTCTACACTTCCCGCTGCCTCGGGGAAAAGCAGCCGGCATAATTAAGGATCCCACACACCCCGGACATTCTCTCTTCCACCTTCTTCCGTCGGGAAAAAGATACAAAAGTCTGAGGTCACGTACCGACCGACTCAAGAACAGCTTCTTCCCTGCTGCTGTCAGACTTTTGAATGGACCTACCTCGCATTAAGTTGATCTTTCTCTACACCCTAGCTGTGACTGTAACACTACATTCTGCACTCTCTCCTTTCCTTCTCTATGAACGGTATGCTTTGTCTGTATAGCGCGCAAGAAACAATACTTTTCACTGTATCCCAATACATGTGACAATAATAAATCAAATCAAATAATGTCTTATACAACCTCAACAATAAATAAACTTGTGTTTAAATCTCAGAGGGAAGATCAACCGACCCCCAATGTCTCGATTCCTCCCTGTGTCTCTCTCTACTGGCAGTGGCTGAGCAGAGAGCCAGCCGCAGTGTGTTTGTACCTGACACTAACATGGGTCTTTATGGAACACACGAACGTGTCAACCCCTCTGTAGATTCTCGCGCAGTCCGTGGTTCCGTTAATACTGCCAGTTTTCCAGTTGATGGTGCGAATTGCAACCAGTCCAAGACCACAGCAAGTCACAGTCCAGGGCCGATCACTGCCTCTCCCGAGCAAGGAACTGAATCAGACTCTCGTGCAATTGCATGGTCCTGTCGGACCACGACTTTTAAAAGGGAGACTTTTCCTCTCCCCACTGCCATCAGGCATTCACCTCACAGCCAAGGGAATACTTTCCGAAGTGTCAACACTGCTGGAATGAAGGAAGCGCAGATCTAACTGTACGCAGAGCAAGCTTCCATCATCACAACTATAATGATGCCCCCAGACGCCTTGGCGCTGATCCCCCCACAGTGCGGCGCTCCGTCGGCACAGACCCTCCCACAGTGCGGGACTCCCTCAGCACTGACCCTCCCACAGTGTGGCGCTCCCTCAGCACTGACCCTCCCACAGTGCGGCGCTCCCTCAGCACTGACCCTCCCACAGTGCGGGACTCCCTCAGCACTGACCCTCCCACAGTGTGGCGCTCCCTCAGCACTGACCCTCCCACAGTGCGGCGCTCCCTCAGCACTGACCCTCCCACAGTGCGGCGCTCCCTCAGCACTGACCCTCCCACAGTGCGGCGCTCCCTCAGCACTGACCCTCCCACAGTGCAGCGCTCCCTCAGCACTGACCCTCCCACAGTGCGGCGCTCCCTCAGCACTGACCCTCCCACAGTGCGGCGCTCCCTCAGCACTGACCCTCCCACAGTGCGGCGCCCCCTCAGCACTGACCCTCCCACAGTGCAGCGCTCCCTCAGCACTGACCCTCCCACAGTGCGGCGCTCCCTCAGCACTGACCCTCCCACAGTGCGGCGCTCCCTCAGCACTGACCCTCCCACAGTGCGACGCTCCCTCAGCACTGACCCTCCCACAGTGCGGCGCTCCCTCAGCACTGACCCTCCCACAGTGCGGCGCTCCCTCAGCACTGACCCTCCCACTGTGCGGCGCTCCCTCAGCACTGACCCTCCCACAGTGCGGCACTCCCTCAGCACTGACCCTCCCACAGTGCGGCGCTCCCTCAGCACCATTTAGAAAGATGCGGATTAATCCGGGATAGTCAGCACGGATTCATGAAGGGCAAGTTGTGCCTCACAAACTTGATTGAATTTTTTGAGGAGGTAACTAAGTGTGTTGATGAAGGTAGGGCAGTTGATGTCATATACATGGATTTTAGTAAGGCGTTTGATAAGGTCCCCCATGGTCGGCTTATGATGAAAGTGAGGAGGTGTGGGATAGAGGGAAAGTTGGCCGATTGGATAGGTAACTGGCTGTCTGATCGAAGACAGAGGGTGGTGGTCGATGGAAAATTTTCGGATTGGAGGCAGGTTGCTAGCGGAGTACCGCAGGGATCAGTGCTTGGTCCTCTGCTCTTTGTGATTTTTATTAATGACTTAGAGGAGGGGGCTGAAGGGTGGATCAGTAAATTTGCTGATGACACCAAGATTGGTGGAGTAGTGGATGAGGTGGAGGGCTGTTGTAGGCTGCAAAGAGACATAGATAGGATGCAAAGCTGGGCTGAAAAATGGCAAATGGAGTTTGACCCTGATAAATGTGAGGTGATTCATTTTGGTAGGTCTAATTTAAATGTGGATTACAGGGTCAAAGGTACGGTTCTGAAGACTGTGGAGGAACAGAGAGATCTTGGGGTTCATATCCACAGATCTCTAAAGGTTGCCACTCAAGTGGATAGAGCTGTGAAGAAGGCCTATAGTGTGTTAGCTTTTATTAACAGGGGGTTGGAGTTTTAAGAGCCGTGGGGTTATGCTGCAACTGGACAGGACCTTGGTGAGACCACATTTGGAATATTGTGGGCAGTTCTGGTCACCTCACTATAAGAAGGATGTGGAAGCGCTGGAAAGAGTGCAGAGGAGATTTACCAGGATGCTGCCTGGTTTGGAGGGTAGGTCTTATGAGGAAAGGTTGAGGGAGCTAGGGCTGTTCTCTCTGGAGCGGAGGAGGCTGAGGGGAGACTTAATAGAAGTTTATAAAATGATGAAGGGGATAGATAGAGTGAACGTTCAAAGACTATTTCCTCAGGTGGATGGAGCTATTACAAGGGGGCATAACTCCTGGGAGATACAGGAAGGATATCAGAGGAAGGTTCTTTACGCAGAGAGTGGCTGGGGTGTGGAATGGACTGCCTGCAGTGATAGTGGTGTCAGACACTTTAGGAACATTTAAGCGGTTATTGGATAGGCACATGGAGCACACCAGGATGATAGGGAGTGGGATAGCTTGATCTTGGTTTCAGATAAAGCTCGGCACAACACCGTGGGTCGAAGGGCCTGTTCTGTGCTGTACTGTTCAATGTTCTAGCACTGACCCTCCCACAGTGCGGGACTCCCTCAGCACTGACCCTCCCACAGTGCGGCGCTCCCTCAGCACTGACCCTCCCACAGTGCGGCACTCCCTCAGCACTGACCCTCCCACAGTGCGGCGCTCCCTCAGCACTGACCCTCCCACAGTGCGGCGCTCCCTCAGCACCGACCCTCCCACAGTGCAGCGCTCCCTCAGCACCGACCCTCCCACAGTGCGGCGCTCCCTCAGCACTGACCCTCCCACAGTGCGGCGCTCCCTCAGCACCGACCCTCCCACAGTGCAGCGCTCCCTCAGCACCGACCCTCCCACAGTGCGGCGCTCCCTCAGCACTGACCCTCCCACAGTGCGGCGCTCCCTCAGCACTGACCCTCCCACAGTGCGGCGCTCTCTCAGGAGGGGTGGACAAGGAGTGGAGTCTGACAAGGAATGAAGCTAAATCTGTCATTTTGTTTTTAATTACCAGAAAAGTGAGCACACTGCCCGACATTGGTGTAAAAAGCCGCTACGAGCAAAGACAAATCTCTCCGTTCAAAATGAAAAATAAAATTCCTCAGCAGTTAGGGGAACGAGGGGGGGGGGGAGGTACTGGGGGGGCGTAGGAGGGGGTGGAGCGAGAGGAGGGGAGGGGGGTTTACGCATCTGCAAAAGGCTGGTCTGGGCGTATTTGTTCCTTTTAAACAACTGCGGCCTCGGCCTGTGGGAGAGAGAGAGAAAAAACCGTCAGAATCCCAACAGTGAAGGAGGCCATTCGGCCCATCATGTCTTCCTGACACAGCATCTTCCCCAGGCCCTCTGCCTCCTCTCGTATCCCACACATATACCACGGCCAATCAACCTAACCCACACATCTTTCGGGCTGTGGGACCGGAGCACCCGGAGGAAACCCACGCAGACACGGGGAGAACGTGCAGACTCCACACAGACAGTGACCCGAGCCGGGAATCGAACCCGGGTCCCTGGCGCTGTGAGGCAGCAGTGCTAACCCGCCGTGCCACTGACAAATAAAACCAACATGTCCGCCAATGCTTCAGTGATGCGAGAACAACTTGCATTTAAAAGGCACCTCACACCGCACCCCCCCCAAAACCCCCGAACACCCCCAACCACTACCCCCCCAACACCCCCTACTCCCCCCCCAACACCCCCACCCCCCCTACTCCCCCCCAACACCCCCACCCCGCCTACTCCCCCCCCAACACCTCCACCCGCCCCCAACCCCCCTACTCCCCCCCAACCCCCCCAAACCACCCCCACAACACCCCCACCCCCCTACTCCCCCTCCAAAAACCCCCACCCCCCCCTACTCCCCCCCAACACCCCCACCAGCCCTACTACCCCCCCCCCACTTCCCCCCCCACCCCCCTACTCCCCCTCCAAAGCCCCCACCCCCCCTACTCCCCCCCAACACCCCCACCCCCCCAACACCCCCACCCCCCCAACACCCCCACCCCCCCTACTAACCCCCCCAACACCCCCACCCCCCTACTCCCCCCCCCCCCACCACCACCTCCCCCCCCCCCCCCCCCACCTCTTGCCCCCCTCACTCCCCCCCCCCCAATCCACCACCCCCACGCTGGAGACAGAAGCCTGGGCGAGCGCAGCACCAACACTCGATCGCACCGAGTCCATGTCCCCGACACGTTGGTCCCTCTCCTTCGCCCCCCCCCCCCCCCCCCGAACTCCCATTATGTAAGACCAGAGAATTCCAGAGTTGAGGGCCCCCCAGGCAGCGGAAGGCACGGCCGCCAAGGGTGGAGCGATGGGAATCGGGGGATGCGCGAGAGGCCGGAATTGGAGGAGCGCAGAGATCCCGGAGGGTTGTAGGGGCTGGAGGAGGTTACAGAGATAGGGAGGGGGTGTAGGGGCTGGAGGAGGTTACAGAGATTGGGAGGGGGTGTAGGGGCTGGAGGGGGTTACAGAGATAGGGAGGGGGTGTAGGGGCTGGAGGGGGTTACAGAGATAGGGAGGGGTGTAGGGGCTGGAGGGGATTACAGAGATAGGGAGGGGGTGTAGGGGGCTGGAGGGGATTACAGAGATAGGGAGGGGGTGTCGGGGCTGGAGGAGGTTACAGAGATAGGGAGGGGGTGTCGGGGCTGGAGGAGGTTACAGAGATAGGGAGGGGGTGTAGGGGCTGGAGGGGATTACAGAGATAGGGAGGGGGGTGTAGGGGGCTGGAGGGGGTTACAGAGATAGGGAGGGGGTGTAGGGGCTGGAGGGGGTTACAGAGATAGGGAGGGGGTGTAGGGGCTGGAGGACGTTACAGAGATAGGGAGGGGGCTGTAGGGGCTGGAGGGGGTTACAGAGATAGGGAGGGAGTGTAGGGGACTGGAGGAGGTTACAGAGATAGGGAGGGGGTGTAGGGGGCTGGAGGGGGTTACAGAGATAGGGAGGGGGTGTAGGGGCTGGAGGGGGTTACAGAGATAGGGAGGGGGTGTAGGGGCTGGAGGGGGTTACAGAGATAGGGAGGGGGTGTAGGGGCAGGAGGGGGTTACAGAGATAGGGAGGGAGTGTAGGGGACTGGAGGAGGTTACAGTGATAGGGAGGGGGTGTCGGGGGTGGGGGGGTTACAGGGTTAGGGAGAGGGCGTAGGGGCTGGAGGGGGGTTACAGAGATAGGAAGAGGGGTGTGGGGGATAGGGAGGGGGTTACAGAGATAGGGAGGGGGTGTAGGGGCTGGAGGAGGTTACAGAGATAGGGAGAGGGGTGTCGGGAATAGGGAGGGGGTTACAGAGATAGGGGAGGGGGTGTAGGGGCTGGAGGGGGTTACAGAGATAGGGAGGGGGTGTGGGGGCTGGAGGGTGTTACAGAGATAGGGAGGGGGGTGTGGGGGCTGGAGGGGGTTACAGGGTTAGGGAGGGGGTGTCAGGGGGGGGGGGTTACAGAGATAGGGAGGGGGTGTCGGGGGGGGTTACAGGGTTAGGGAGGGGGTGTCAGGGGGGGGTTACAGGGTTAGGGAGGGGGTGTCGGGGGGGGGTTACAGGGTTAGGGAGGGGGTGTCGGGGGGGGGGGGGGTTACAGGGTTAGGGAGGGGGCTGTCTCTTACCCCCTCGTCCTTTGTCTGAGCTTCTGTAGCATTGGCCGCCTCTCTCTCTGTTTTCTCGCTGGGGTTCAGGATGGTCGCGTTCTCCTTCTCCTCCTCGCCACGCAGCCCCTCCTGGGCTGGGACCGGCTGGGTTTCCTTCCCGCTCTCCTCAGCCCCGTCCTCTTGTTCCCTCCTTGGAATCACAGGGTCGCTTTGGGCACAGCTGAAGACAGAGACAGTGACACAGAGGCATTGGACATCACTCACACCGCAACAGGGACCCCCGCCCGGACCTCAGTCCCCCCGCCCGGACGCACGAACCCCCGCCCGGACGCACGAACCCCCGCCCGGACGCACGGACCCCCCACCCGGACGCACGGACCCCCCACCCGGACCCTCCGCACGGACCCCTGCCCGGACGCTCGGACCCCACACCCGGACGCACGGAGCCCCACCCGGACGCACGGACCCCCCACCCGGACGCACGGACCCCCCACCCGGACGCCCGGACCCCCGCCTGGACCCCCCGCACGGACCCCTGCCCGGACGCTCGGACCCCCCACCCGGACGCGATTCGGGAGTGTGAGGGGACTCTCTGGGAATCAGTAACTCCTGCGGTGTGGGGGGCTGCCAGTCGGACGTAGTGGGACCCGTGCCCGCTCTGGCGCGGTCTGTCTGTCCGAGCGCAGGCGCCTACGTACCTTTGTCGGAGTCACCGACTTGCGCTTTGATCCAGTCTTCTCCAGCTTCTCCTTGTCCTTGGTTGGTTCGTCGATAACCAGCTTTCCCTCCTCATCACTGCTTCCATCTGCATTCTCCTTCTTCTCTCCGTCCCCCTCACCCTCCGGACGAGCTTTGGTGCGGTTCAGGAGCCTGGACACAAAGGCCAAAGTTTAAACTTTATTTATTAACGTCACAACTAAGGCTTACATTAACACTGCAATGAAGTTACTGTGAAAATCCGCCTCGTCGTCACACTCCGGCGCCTGTTCGGGTCAATGCACCCTAACCAGCATGTCTTCCGGACTGTGGGAGGAAACCGGGGCTCCCGGAGGAAACCCACGCAGACACGGGGAGAACGTGCAGACACGCTGTGAGGCCAGCAGTGAACCCGGGTCCCTGGCGCTGTGAGGCAGCAGTGAACCCGGTCCCTGGCGCTGTGAGGCAGCAGTGAACCCGGGTCCCTGGCGCTGTGAGGTAGCAGTGAACCCGGGTCCCTGGCGCTGTGAGGCAGCAGTGAACCCGGGTCCCTGGCACTGTGAGGCAGCAGTGAACCCGGGTCCCTGGCGCTGTGAGGGAGCAGTGAACCCGGGTCCCTGGCGCTGTGAGGGAGCAGTGAACCCGGGTCCCTGGCGCTGTGAGGCAGCAGTGAACCCGGGTCCCTGGCGCTGTGAGGGAGCAGCGCCAACCCACTGTGCCAGAAAGACTGCGTTTCACTCCTCTCCTCGAGTTACAGCCCCCAGTCCCGGAGCGCTGGATCCCAGCCCGGAACGCTGGATCCCAGTCCCGGAGCGCTGGATCCCAGTCCCGGAGCGCTGGATCCCAGTCCCGGAGCGCTGGATCCCAGTCCCGGAGCGCTGGATCCCAGTCCCGGAGCGCTGGATACCAGTCCCGGAACGCTGGATACCAGTCCCGGAACGCTGGATCCCAGTCCCGGAGCGCTGGATCCCAGTCCCGGAGCGCTGGATACCAGTCCCGGAGCGCTGGATCCCAGTCCCGGAGCGCTGGATCCCAGTCCCGGAGCGCTGGATCCCAGTCCCGGAGCGCTGGATACCAGTCCCGGAACGCTGGATACCAGTCCCGGAACGCTGGATCCCAGTCCCGGAGCGCTGGATCCCAGTCCCGGAGCGCTGGATCCCAGTCCCGGAGCGCTGGATCCCAGTCCCGGAACGCTGGATCCCAGTGCCGGAGCGCTGGATCCCAGTGCCGGAACGCTGGATCCCAGTCCCGGAGCGCTGGATCCCAGTTCCGGAGCGCTGGATCCCAGTCCCGGAGCGCTGGATCCCAGTCCCGGAGCGCTGGATACCAGTCCCGGAACGCTGGATACCAGTCCCGGAACGCTGGATCCCAGTCCCGGAGCGCTGGATCCCAGTCCCGGAACGCTGGATCCCAGTCCCGGAACGCTGGATCCCAGTCCCGGAACGCTGGATCCCAGTCCCGGAACGCTGGATCCCAGTCCCGGAGCGCTGGATCCCAGTCCCGGAACTTAGAAATCTAGAAATCATAGAAACCCTACAGCACAAAAAGAGGCCATTCGGCCCATCGAGTCTGCACCGACTACAATC
>NW_027592050.1:0-64716 GCF_964213995.1 Mustelus asterias
CCTGTACTCAAAACCTCTCGCAATGAAGGCCAACATACCATTTGCCTTCTTTACCGCCTGCTGCACCTGCATGCTTACCTTCAGCGACTGGTGCACAAGGACACCCAGGTCCCTCTGCACACTCCCCTCTCCCAATTTACAGCCATTCAGGTAGTAATCTGCCTTCTTGTTTTTGCTTCCAAAGTGAATAACCTCACATTTATCCAAATTATACTGCAATTTTAGAGCAGCTCTATCCAAAGCATGGCCCACAGGTCAGATGTTGCTCACAAAGACCCCCAACGTGACGCTGGCAGTGTTTGATGGGGACAGTGTAGAGAGAGCTTTACTCTGTATCTAACCCCGTGCTGTACCTGTCCTGGGGGTGTTTGATGGGAACAGTGTAGAGGGAGCTTTACTCTGTATCTAACCTCGTGCTGTACCTGTCCTGGGAGTGTTTGATGGGAACAGTGTAGAGGGAGCTTTACTCTGTATCTAACCCCGTGCTGTACCTGTCCTGGGAGTGTTTGATGGGGGACAGTGTAGAGGGAGCTTCACTCTGTATCTAACCCCGTGCTGTACCTGTCCTGGGAGTGTTTGATGGGGACAGTGTAGAGGGAGCTTTACTCTGTATCCAACCCCGTGTTGTACGTGTCCTGGGAGTGTTTGATGGGGACAATGTAGAGGAAGCTTTACTCTGTATCTAACCCCGTGTTGTACCTGTCCTGGGAGTGTTTGATGGGGACAGTGTAGAGAGAGCTTTACTCTGTATCTAACCCCATGCTGTACCTGTCCTGGGAGTGTTTGATGGGGACAGTGTAGAGGGAGATTTACTCTGTATCTAACCCCATGTTGTACCTGTCCTGGGAGTGTTTGATGGGGGACAGTGTAGAGGGAGCTTTACTCTGTATCTAACCCCGTGCTGTACCTGTCCTGGGAGTGTTTGATGGGGACAGTGTGGAGAGAGCTTTACTCTGTATCTAACCCCGTGCTGTACCTGTCCTGGGAGTGTTTGATGGGGACAGTGTGGAGGAAACCTTACTCTGTATCTAACCCCGTGCTGTACCTGTCCTGGGAGTGTTTGATGGGGACAGTGTAGAGGGAGCTTTACTCTGTATCTAACCCCGTGCTGTACCTGTCCTGGGAGTGTTTGATGGGGACAGTGTGGAGGAAACTTTACTCTGTATCTAACCCCGTGCTGTACCTGTCCTGGGAGTGTTTGATGTGGACAGTGTGGAGGAAACTTTACTCTGTATCTAACCCCGTGCTGTACCTGTCCTGAGAGTGTTTGATGGGGGACAGTGTAGAGGGAGCTTTACTCTGTATCTAACCCCGTGCTGTACCTGTCCTGGGAGTGTTTGATGGGGGACAGTGTGGAGGAAACTTTACTCTGTATCTAACCCCATGCTGTACCTGTCCTGGGAGTGTTTGATGGGGACAGTGTAGAGGGAGCTTTACTCTGTATCTAACCCCGTGCTGTACCTGTCCTGGGAGTGTTTGATGGGGGACAGTGTGGAGGAAACTTTACTCTGTATCTAACCCCATGCTGTACCTGTCCTGGGAGTGTTTGATGGGGACAGTGTAGAGGGAGCTTTACTCTGTATCTCACCCCGTGCTGTACCTGTCCTGGGAGTGTTTGATGGGGGACAGTGTAGAGGGCGCTTTACTCTGTATCTAACCCCATGCTGTACCTGTCCTGGGAGTGTTTGATGGGGACAGTGTAGAGGGAGCTTTACTCTGTATCTAACCCCGTGCTGTACCTGTCCTGGGAGTGTTTGATGGGGGACAGTGTGGAGGAAACTTTACTCTGTATCTAACCCCATGCTGTACCTGTCCTGGGAGTGTTTGATGGGGACAGTGTAGAGGGAGCTTTACTCTGTATCTAACCCCGTGCTGTAACTGTCCTGGGAGTGTTTGATGGGGACAGTGTGGAGGAAACTTTACTCTGTATCTAACCCCGTGCTGTACCTGTCCTGGGAGTGTTTGATGGGGACAGTGTAGAGGGAGCTTTACTCTGTATCTAACCCCGTGCTGTACCTGTCCTGGGAGTGTTTGATGGGGACAGTGTGGAGGAAACTTTACTCTGTATCTAACCCCGTGCTGTACCTGTCCTGGGAGTGTTTGATGGGGACAGTGTAGAGGGAGCTTTACTCTGTATCTAACCCCATGTTGTACCTGTCCTAGCAATAACACCTCAGGAGTTGAGAATCAAAGTCACCAGTTCGGTGATTAATTGCTGGATTTTAACTGGGTTTGAGGCTGGGATGAAACAGACAATCTTATTGTGTTCAGCTACGAGCTTAAATAACTGACATACCTCCAGCTGCCGTAGCTCCGTGCCCAGCATGTTCCGCAGGATTTCCACCTTCTGGCTGTGTACGATGTTGTCTTCCTGTAATAGGTCAAGGAGAAGATTCAGGACCATTACTGTTCGGAAAGGGGAGGTCACAGAATACTACAGCGCAGAAAAGGCCTTTCAGCCCATCGAGTCCACACCGACACATTAGAAACACCTGAACTCCCACCCAATCCCTCTTGCCAGCACTTGGCCCGTAGTCTTGAATGTTATGATGTGCCAAGTGCTCATCCAGATACTTTTTAAAGGATGTGAGGGAACCCACCTCCATCACCCTCCCAGGCAGCGCATTCCAGACCCTCACCACCATCTGGGCAAAAAAGGTTTTCCTCAAATTCCCCCTAAACCTCCTGCCCCTCACCTTGAACCTATGTCCCCTCATGACTGACCTTTCAACTAAGGTGAACAGCTGCTCCTTATCCACCCTGTCCATGTCCCGAGGTATTGTACACCTCAATCAGGTCATCCCTCAGTCTTCTCTGCTCCAATGAAAACCCAAACCTATCCAGCCTCTCTTCATAATTAAATGTTCCATCCCAGGCAGCATCCTGGTGAATCTCCTCTGCACCCCCTCCAGTGCAATCACATCCTTCCTATAATGTGGTGACCAGAACTGCACACAGTGCTCCAGCTGTGGCCTCACCAAAGTTCTATACAACTCCAACATGGCTTCCCTGCTTTTGTAATCTATACCCCGATTGATAAAGGCGAGTGTGCCATATGCCTTTTTCACCACCCTATTAACCTGCCTTTCCGTCTTCAGAGATTTGTGGACTACGCCAAGGCCACTTTGTTCCACAGAATATCCCAGTGTCCTCCCATTCATTGAGTACTTCCTTGTCAAATTACTCCTTCCAAAATGCATCACCTCACTTTTCAGGGTTAAATTCCATCGGCCACTTATCTGCCCATTTGACCATTTAGTCTATATCTTCTTGTAGCCCAAGACACTCTGCCTCACTGTTAACCACCCGGCCAATCTTTGTGACATCCACAAACTTATTAATCCTACCCCCCACACATAGTCATCAATGTCATTTATATAAATGCTGAATAATAGGGGACACAACACAGATCCCTGTGGTACACCACTGGACACTGGCCTCCAGTCACTAAAGCAGCCTTCTGTCATCACCCTCTGTATCCTACAACTGAGCCAATTTTGAATCCACTTTATCAAATTACCCTGTATCCCATGTGTATTTACCTTCTTTACAAGTCTCTTATGTGGGACCTTGTCGAAGAGTTTGCTGAAATCCATATAAACTACATCGACTGCACTACCCTCAGCTACACACCTGGTCACCTCCTCAAAATATTCAATCAAATTTGTTAGGCATGATGAAGCCACGCTGGCTATCCCTGGTCAAGCTTTGCCTCTCCAAATGGAGATAATTTTTTCCCTACCACTGATGAGAGACTCATTGGTCTGTAATTCCCTGGTTTATCTCTACAACTCTCCTTAAATAGCGGAACCACATTAGCTGTTCTCCAGTCATCTGATCCGTCCCCTGTGACCAGAGAGGAATTGAAGATTTGGGTCAGAGCCCCTGCAATCTCCTCTCTTGCCTCCCACAGCAGCCTAGGGCATGATTCATCTGGACCTGGAGATTTATCCACCTTTAAGGCTGCCAACACCTCCAATACCTTGTCCTTCCCGATGTCAATTTGCTCAAGAACCTCACAGTCTCCCTGAATTCCACACCATCGTCCTCATTCTCTAGGGTGAAGACGGATGTGAAGTATTCATTCAACACTCTACCAATGTCCTCTGGCTCCACCCACAGTTTGCCCCCTTGGTCCCGAATGGGCCCTACTCTTACCCTGGTTATCCTCTTCCCATTGATATTCTTACAGAATATTTTGGGATTTTCCCTACTTTTACCAGCCAGAGCTTTCTCATATCCCCTCTTTACTTTCCTAATTGCTTTCTTAAGCTCCACCCTGCACTTTCTATACCTCACTAATGCCTCTGCTGATTTGTTCCCCTTGTACGTTTTAAAAACCTTTCTTTTCCTTCTCATGGCATCCTGAATATTTCTGGTTATCCATGGTTCTCTGGGCTTGTTACTCCTTCCTATCACCCTAGAGGGGACATGCTGGGCTTGCACCCTCCCCACTTCCTTTTTGAATGCCCCCCCACTGCTCTTCTGTAGATTTTCCCATCAGTAGCTGTTCCAAGTCTACATTGGTCAGATTCTGTCTTATTTTACTAAAATCCACTCTCCCCCAATCCAAAACTTTTTTTGCTGATGAGTGTTTGTAGAGGAGGAGGGTGGGGTGTAAAGGAGCAGAGAAAGAGGGTGTGGGGAGGCAGAGAAGGAGAGGGGGCAATAAGGAGGGGAGAAAAATGGGATTGAGTAGGAAGGGAAAGTGGCACTGGGGAATCTCACCACACCAGCACCCCTCAATGGTACACAGCTCGACTCACACCTGACAGCAGACAGTGCGCCTCCCCAGGCAACTCAATTGGCTGACAGTACAGCCCCTTCCCAGTGTTAGTCTCCAGTAACATCTGTCAAGAATCGAAACTCATTCTACCAGGAACGAACAGGATTTCTAACAGTGATGGTGAGAGTCAATCAGATAAAGGCCATTTCTTGCAGCATCCAGTCCCAGCCCAATGTACCAGCAGATTGGCTACAGAGACACAGGTTCCTTTAATTGTTATCAGGAAGGAAAGTTCCGGCACTCACCGCCACTGGCATGGGGCTGGTGATCCTGTCCGGGCAGCTGCTGCTTGGAGAGTGCGGGGAGAAAGTGGGATTTGGGGATATTGCGCCCTGTTGTCCAGGAAAGAAGAAAGCTCCAGGATCTCCATCGGTGGTTGTTAGTGGGATCTGCGGAGAGCCAGGCGGACGGCCCAGGACTGTGAGAGCCACATATGACCCAGCTGGGAACAGAGAAGAGAACCCAGGCAACACATCACCATAACTCATCAGTGCCAAGTTACTAACTGAAATAAATTGTTTGATCATTAGGACATGCATGTTGTGGGATCTTGCCATGCACAAATCGGCTGCAATATTCCTGACCTCACATTGCAAAAAAAACTTCATGAGTAAAAGAACATTTCTGAAAATCCCAGATTGTGTAAAGTGCCAGAAAAATGTGAGTTTTCCTCTCTGTGAAGGTAGGAGCTCAGTGTACAAAGAGCAAAGCTGCACTTGAACCGATTTAATCAGAGAACCAACCAGTGACTCAGCTTCCTCACAAAGGGCTGTGGAACGAGGTGATTATGGTATTAACTAATTCCTCAAACACAAAGTGAGATCAGTGTGCAGCAGGGCTGCTGCCAATGTGTGTGTGACTCAGCAAACCTCAAACGTCATTATTACAAAAAGCAGCAAATGGCAATAAAGTACAATATTTAAAAGCACATTACTTAATGGAGGTTTCGGAATATGTTGAGAGGCAGTTCTTCAGGAGTTTAGAATTGCAAAGCAAATGTATCAGGTTGTCTTCTCAGTTTCAGCTCGAACCCACACACACCCTCGAGTTAAACCCATCTTCAAGATCACAGGAAATCAGTTAGAAAAGGACAGGATCCGGGAGCCGCAGGGCCTGCCCCGAGGGAGTGCCGCACTGTCAGAGGGTCAGTGCTGAGGGAGTGCCGCACTGTCAGAGGGTCAGTGCTGAGGGAGTGCCGCACTGTCAGAGGGTCAGTACTGAGGGAGTGCCGCACTGTCAGAGGGTCAGCGCTGAGGGAGTGCCGCACTATCAGAGGGTCAATGCTGAGGGAGTGCCACACTGTCAGAGGGTCAGTGCTGAGGGAGTGCTGCACTGTCAGAGGGTCAGTACTGAGGGAGTGCCGCACTGTCAGAGGGTCAGTGCTGAGGGAGTGCCACACTATCAGAGGGTCAATGCTGAGGGAGTGCCACACTGTCAGAGGGTCAGTGCTGAGGGAGTGCTGCACTGTCAGAGGGTCAGTACTGAGGGAGTGCCGCACTGTCAGAGGGTCAGTGCTGAGGGAGTGCCGCACTGTCAGAGGGTCAGTGCTGAGGGAGTGCCGCACTGTCAGAGGGTCAGTGCTGAGGGAGTGCCGCACTGTCAGAGGGTCAGTGCTGAGGGAGTGCTGCACTGTCAGAGGGTCAGTGCTGAGGGAGTGACGCACTGTCAGAGGGTCAGTGCTGAGGGAGGGATGTACTCGTGGATGGCCCTCTCACGCGAGATATTTAAACTCCTTCTATCTATTCAGTTAAATATTAATGAACCACCAATTCTATTCAAAGTTGTTGCAATAATTAAAGTGTGGAGATGCCGGCGTTGGACTGGGGCAAACACAGTAAGAGTTTTGGTGTTGTTAAAACTCTTGCAATAATTAAATACAGTGCTATTTCACTGCAATTCCCTCATCAGCTCATGTCTAATCGATCCTGTAATATTAGACAAATAAGTCAGCACCCGCAGCTATAGACAGAATTCAAATATTCTGTTTGTTCCATCTTTCAGAGGTTGGGGGAGTGCTGACGGGCGCAAGCTCTCGAGTTGCTTGCAGACAGTGAACTTCCTGCACTGAAACTGGCCTCCAAATATCTCCGTGTGGGGACACTATTGGATTCACAAAATGGGCTGGGTGCTCATGTCTCACCGACACGCCGATGATTCACTTACATTTAATTAATCGGACCACCTCAACATGATTCGAGTGAGTCACCAACGACCCATTGACCTGTAGAAAAAATACCTTCATTATAAACCGTGCTTCATGTTTATGAAGGAGAGAATTCCAAAATATTCCTCCAGACCATAGTCTGCAACTAAGCAGAGGGAGGGAGGGAGTGGGGGGCTAGGACATGAAAGGGAGGGACAGGGGTGAGGGCAGGAGGGTGAGAGGGAGACTAATCCATGAAAAAACGACAACTGTTCAATAGTGCATAAGGAATTAAACTGATTATGTGAAGAGTTAATAAGAACATATGAACTAGGAGCAGGAGTGGGCCATCTGGCCCCTCGGGCCTGCCCCGTCATTCAACAAGATCATGGCTGATCTTTTCATGGACTCAGCTCCACTTACCCGCCTGCTCACCATAACCCTTAATTCCTTTACTGTTCAAAAATGTATCTATCCTTGCCTTACAAACATTCAATGAGGGAGCCTCAACTGCTTCACTGGGCAGGGAATTCCACACATTCACAACCCTTTGTGTGAAGAAGTTCCTCCTCAACTCAGTCCTAAATCTGCTTCCCTTTATTTTGAGGCCATGCTCCCTAGTTCTAGTTTCACCCGCCAGTGGAAACAACTTCCCTGCTTCTATCTTATCTATTCCCTTTGTGATCTTGTGTTTCTATAAGATCCCCCCCATTCTTCTAAATCCCAATGAGTATAGCCCCAGTCTACTCAGTCTCCCCTCATAAGCCAACCCTCTCAACTCCGGAATCAACCTAGTGAATCTCCTCTGCACCCCCTCCAGTGCCAGTATATCTTTTCTCAAGGAGATCAAAACTGTACACAGTACTCCAGATGTGGCCTCACTAGCACCTTATACAGCTGCAATATAACCTCTCTATTTTTAAACTCCATCCCTCTAGCAACAAAGGACAAAATTCCATTTGCCTTCTTAATTACCTGCTGCACCTGCAAACCAACTCCTTGAGACTCCTGCACAAGGACACCCAGGTCCCTCTGCACAGCAGCATGCTGCAATTTTTTTACCATTTAAATAATAGTCCATTTTGCTGTTATTCCTACCAAAATGGATGACCTCACATTTACCAACATTGTACTCCATCTGCCAGACCCTCGCCCACTCACTTAGACTATCTATATCCCTTTGCAGACTTTCAGCGTCCTCTGCACACTTTGCTCTGCCACTCATCTTAGTGTCATCTGTGAATTTTGATACACTACACGTGGTCCCCAACTCCAAATCATCTATGTAAATCGTAAACAATTGCGGTCCCAAAACTGATCCCGGAGGCATAGCACTAGTCACTGATCGCCAACCAGAAAAACATTCATTTCCCCCCACTCTTTGTTTTCTGTTCATTAACCAATCCTCTATCCAGGCTAATACATTACCCGTAACACTGTGCACCTTTATCTTATGTAGCAGTCTTTGGTGCGGCACCTTGTCAAATGCCTTCTGGAAATCCAGATACACCACATCCACAGGTTCCCCCCATTGTCCACTGTGCATGTGATGTTCTCAAAGAATTCCACCAAATTAGTCAAACATGACCTGCCCTTCGTGAACCCATGCTGCGTCTTCCCAATGGGACAATTTATATCCAGATGTCTCGCTATTTCTTCCGTGATGATAGATTCAAGCATTTTCCCTACTACAGAAGTTAAGCTAACTGGCCTATAGTTACCCACCTTTTATCTACCTCCTTTTTTAAACAGTGGCGTCACATTTGTGCTAGCTGAAATAACGTGGGGCAATAGTTTAAGAGAATAACAAGCGTATTGAATTGTTACAGCAGGATATTGAAAGGCGAGTAACACAAAGTTGCCAACTAATGTGGCAAGGCAAACAACAGGCCTCACCTTAATGATTCTGTCGCCTTGCTGCACACCTGCACGCACTGCTGCCCCATCTATCAGAGAAACATGTGAGGAGTTAGGGGAGGAGTGTACAATCAAACAGCTAAACATTCACAATCCTGCTTCATACTAAAACTTCTCCAGAAAATTGGGTACAGTTTTCTGAAATTTCCAGAAGTAATTGTACAGGTTAGGGAGGGAACATCTAAATTGGGCAGAAATTTAACAGCAGAGAAAGTTTTGTGAAGTGTATCGTTAAATTACCCTCTTTGACAGACTGGACAAAGACAGGATTATCGCCACTGACGGTCAGACCAAATCCATTCTCATCTCTCTGAATGATGACACAGCGTTGAACCAGACCTGATTACAGTGAGACAGAGAAGAAAGTTAAATTACTGAGTAACATCTCAAAATATTCATAACCACAAAGGGAAGGGAGCAGAACAGGGGCATCTGGGCAGTGGAGCTTGGAAACCCAGTTGTGTACACGGTTCATACGCAGCTTGAAGGGTGAAATATCAACAGAGAACTACTTTCACCAAAAGCTGTCCATTTTATTAGATAAGTTGATGCTTTCTTACAAGACAAGGGACACGTATCCAATCCCCCTGTGAGATGCTAGGAATTCTCCAGGGTGGCTGTTACGACTGCACAGTGACAGCAGCTCAAACTAACCCCCATTAAACTGAGAGCAAAACCAAATAATCCACAAGGCTGTAAAAACTCCTGCCCGTCCGGAGACATTACATCAACAATTCAATGTTTATTCAGGGCATGTTGGTCTTGTTATTTTTAAAATAGCCACATCTCAAACAGGTTGGGAACAGATCAGTCAGTTCCTGATATTAGTTGCGATGTGTGAAGGAATCAGAACGGAGTAACTGTCAGCAAAGCACATTTGCTCATTTCATCCTCCCAAGGGACTAAACGGAGGAGGAAATTCAGCCCCTGACACGACGTTTTCCTCAGCACCTCCTGTTTTATAAGGTTAGATCCAACCCATCTACCTCAGCAAGCTACATACAACTCTGCTCCAAGTTATGTCCAATTCTAACTTGCAGCTGAATTCCATCTGCCATGTTGCAAAGTTGGATGGTGACTCAATAACAAAGTTTCTGTAATTCAAATCTTTCAGCTGACGGTCAGTTATAGGAATAACGGTCAGCGTGCCTGCCACCCTGACTACACCCCCACTACTCCACGCACACAACACCTACAATATCTCATCAATTCCACGTCACCGTGGAGTGGATTGTTTTTCTTTGCTAAAGGAAAGGATATTTCTGATGACTCAGTGCGATCCTGTGAATGCCCAAACGCCCCGGTTTCTCTTATCTCTACCCACACCCAGTCAGGCTGGCTGCGGTCTGAGCCCAGATCTCCAGGAACAGCATCAAATGGCTCGGTCAAAGAACACAGTAAGAAGTCTCACAACACCAGGTTAAAGTCCAACAGGTTTATTTCGTAGCAAATACCATTAGCTTTCGGAGCGCTGCTCCTTCGTCCGATGGAGTGGAAATGTGCTCTCAAACAGTGCAAACAGACACAGAAATCAAGTTACAGAATACTGATTAGAATGCAAATCTCTACAGCCAGCCAGGTCTTAAAGGTACAGACAATGTGGGTGGAGGGAGCATTCAACACAGGTTAAAGAGATGTGTATTGTCTCCAGACAGAACAGCTAGTGAGATTCTGCAAGTCCAGAAGGCAAGCTGTGGGGGTTACTGATAATGTGACATAAATCCAACATCCCGGTTTAGGCCGTCCTCATGTGTGCGGAACTTGGCTATCAGTTTCTGCTCAGTGACTCTGCGCTGTCGTGTGTCGTGAAGGCCGCCTTGGAGAACGCTTACCTGAAGATCCAAGGCTGAATGCCCGTGACTGCTCGGTCAAAGAGGACAGAGGGTAGCAGTGGAAGTGTGTGTTTCTGAATGGAGGGCTGTGACAAGTGGCATTCCTCAGGGATCAGTGCTGGGACCTTGGCTGTTTGTAAGATATATATATATATATATATATATAAATGATTTGGAGGAAAATGTAACTGGTTGCAGATGACACAAAGGTTGGTGGATTTGCAGATAACGATGAGGACCATCAGAGGATACATCAGGATATAGATCATAGAATCATAGAAACCCTACAGTGCAGAAAGAGGCCATTTGGCCCATCGAGTCTGCACCGACCACAATCCCACCCAGGCCCTACCCCCATATCCCTACATATTTACCTGCTAATCCCTCTAACCTACGCATCTCAGGACACTAAGGGGCAATTTTAGCACGGCCAATCAACCTAACCTGCACATCTTTGGACTGTGGAAGGAAACTGGAGCACCCGGAGGAAACCCACGCAGACATGAGGAGAATGTGCAAACTCCACACAGACAGTGACCCAAGCCGGGAATCGAATCCAGGTCCCTGGAGCTGTGAAGCAGCAGTGCTAACCACTGTGCTACCGTGCCACCCGGAGACTTGGGCAGAGAGATGGCAGATGGAGTCTAAGCCAGACAAATGTGAGGTAATGCATTTTGGAAGGTCTAATACAGATAGGAAATATACAGTAAATGGCAGAACGCTTGAGTATTGATAGGCAAAGGGATCTGGGTGTACAGGTACACAGGTCACTAAAAGTGGCAAAGCAGGTGGAGAAGGTAGTCAAGAAGGCATACGGCATGCTTGCCTTCATCGGCTGGGGCACTGAGTTTAAAAATGGGCAAGTCATGTTGCAGCTTTATAGAACCTTAGTTAGGCCGCACTTGGAATATAGTGTTCAATTCTGGTCGCCACACGACCAGAAGGATGTGGAGGCTTTAGAGAGGGTACAGAAAAGATTTACCAGGGTGTTGCCTGGTATGGAGGGCATTAGCTATGAGGAGAGGTTGGAGAAACTTGGTTTGTTCTCACTGGAACGACAGAGGTTGAGGGGTGACCTGAGAGAAGTCTACAAGATTATGTGAGGCATGGACAGAGTGGATAGTCAGAAGCTTTTTCCCAGGGTGGAAGAGTCAATTACTAGGGGGCTAGGTTTAAGGTGCGAGGGGCAAGGTTTAAAGGAGATGTACGAGGCAGATCTTTTACACAGAGAGTAGTGGGTGCCTGGAACTCGCTGCCGGGGGAGGTAGTGGAAGCGGATACGGTAGTGACTTTTAAGGGACGCATTGACAAATACATGAATAGGATGGGAATAGAGGGATATGGTACCCAGAAGGGTAGGGGGTTTTAGTTAAGTCGGGCAGCATGGTCGGTGCAGGCTTGGAGGGCCGAAGGGCCTGTTCCTGTGCTGTAATTTTCTTTGTACTAATTTGATTTGTGCACCAGTGGCTGGTTCTCAGAGACTCCCAATGTTCAGGTGTCCTATAGACAGAAACACCCCAGCGTATACAGTGTATATACAACGCACTAAAAATGATACAAATCCCTTAACATATGAACGTACCAGGAACAGCAGTAGGCCATTCAGCCCCTCAAGCCTGTTCCGCCATTTAATAAGATCTGGCTGATAGTAACCTCAACCCACCTACCCTTGATAACCTATCATCCCCTTGCTTACGAACAATCTAACCACCTCTGCCTTAAAAATATTCACAGACTCTGTTTCCACTGCCTTCTCAGAATGTTCCACAGATTCACAACCCTCAAAAACAATTCTCCTCACCTCAGTTTTAAACAGTGACCCCTCGTTCTCGATTCTCCGACAAGAGGAAACATCCTCTGTATATCCACCTGGCAATACCCCTCAGGATCTTATATTTCAATCAAGTCACTTCTTCCTCTCCTAAAATCCAGTGGATACAAGCCTAGTCTGTGCACCCTTTCCTCATAAGATAACCCGCCCATTCATGGCAGTAGTCCAGTAAATGTTCTCTGAGCTGCTTCTAATGCATCTACATCCATCCTTGAGGAAGGAGACCAATGCTGTACACAGTACTCCAGATGTGCTCTCACTGGTATCCTGTACAACTGAAGCATAAACTCCCTACTTTTGTATTCAATTCCCCTCACAATAAATGATAGCATTCTATTATCTTTCCTAATTGCTTACTGTGCCTGTGTACTAATCTTTTGCAATTCATGCACTAAGACACCCAGATCCCTCTGTACCTCAGAGCTCTGCAATCTCTCACCATTTAGACAATAAGCTTCGTTTTTATTCTTCCTGCCAAAATGGACAATTTCACATTTGCCGATATTATACTGGGGTGACACAGTGGGGTTAGCACTGCTGCCTCACAGCGCCAGGGACCTGGGTTCGATTCCAACCTCGGGTAACTGTCTGTGTGGAGTTTGCATGTTCTCCCTGTGGGTTTCCTCCGGGTGCTCTGGTTTCCTCCCACAGTCCAAAGATGTGCAGGTTAAGTGGATTGGCCATGCTAAATTGCCCCTTAGTGTCAGGGGGTCCAGCTAGGGTAAATACATGGGGTTCTGGGGATAGGGCCTGGGTGGGATTGTGGTCGGTGCTGACGTGATGGGCCGAATGGCCTGCCTCTGCACTGTAGGATTCTATGATTCTATACTCCATTTGCCAGGTTTTTCCCACTCACTTAACCCATGTCCCTTTGTAACCTCCTTACATCCTCTTCACAATTTACTTTCCTGCCTATCTTTGTGTTGTCAGCAAATTTAACAACCATCCCTTCAATCCCTTCATCCAAATCATTTACATAAATTGTAAACAGTTGCGGTCCCAGCACTGATCCCTGTGGCACACCACTCATCACACCCTGACAACTAGGAACAGTCCCATTTATGCCAAATCTGTTTCTGTTAGAATCATAGAATCGCGACAACCGACTCTCCGAAAGAACATCTTGCCGAGGCCCACCATACCTATTCCCATAACCCTGTGCATTTACCATGGCCAATCCACCTAACTTGCACATCTTTAGGCCGTGGGAGGAAACCAGGGCACCCGGAGGAAACCCATGCAGACACGGGGAGAATGTCAGAGTCACCCAAGGCCAGAATTGAACCCGGTTCCCTGGCGCTGTGAGGCAGCAGTACTAACCACTGTGTCACCGTGCTGCCCCGGTTCCCTGGCACTGTGAGGCAGCAGTACTAACCACTGTGTCACCGTGCTGCCCCGGGTCCCTGGCACTGTGAGGCAGCAGTGCTAGCCCACTGTGCCACCGTGCCGCCCCGGGTCCCTGGCGCTGTGAGACAGCAGTGTGAACCCACTGTGCCACCGTGCTGCCCCGGGTCCCTGGCGCTGTGAGGCAGCAGTGCTAACCCACTGTGTCACCGTGCTGCCCCGGGTCCCTGGCGCTGTGAGGCAGCAGTGCTAACCACTGTGTCACCGTGCTGCCCCGGGTCCCTGGCGCTGTGAGACAGCAGTGTGAACCCACTGTGTCACCGTGCTGCCCCGGGTCCCTGGCGCTGTGAGACAGCAGTGTGAACCCACTGTGTCACCGTGCTGCCCCGGGTCCCTGGCGCTGTGAGGCAGCAGTGCTAACCCACTGTGTCACCGTGCCGCCCCGGGTCCCTGGCACTGTGAGGCAGCAGTACTAACCACTGTGTCACCGTGCCGCCCCGGGTCCCTGGCGCTGTGAGGTAGCAGTGTGAACCACTGTGTCACCGTGCTGCCCCGGGTCCCTGGCGCTGTGAGGCAGCAGTGCTAACCACTGTGTCACCGTGCTGCCCCGGGTCCCTGGCGCTGTGAGACAGCAGTGTGAACCCACTGTGTCACCGTGCTGCCCCGGGTCCCTGGCGCTGTGAGACAGCAGTGTGAACCCACTGTGTCACCGTGCTGCCCCGGGTCCCTGGCGCTGTGAGGCAGCAGTGCTAACCCACTGTGTCACCGTGCCGCCCCGGGTCCCTGGCACTGTGAGGCAGCAGTACTAACCACTGTGTCACCGTGCCGCCCCGGGTCCCTGGCGCTGTGAGGTAGCAGTGTGAACCACTGTGTCACCGTGCTGCCCCGGGTCCCTGGCGCTGTGAGGTAGCAGTGTGAACCACTGTGCCACCGTGCTGCCCACTAGCTAGCCAATCTCCTATCCATGCCAAATATGTGACCACCTTCACTATGTGCTTTTATTTTCGGAAATAACCTTTGATGTGGCTCAAGCATCAACAATTGACAAAACGTTTAGAGTGAATGTCAGAGCAATGGAGATTGAAGAAATGGATGGCGGGGAGAGTGCGCATGTGGGGAGGGGGTGGGGAGAGTGCGCGTGGGAACGGTGAGGAGGGGCGGGGAGAGTGCGCATGTGGGGAGGGGGTGGGGAGAGTGCGCGTGGGAACGGTGAGGAGGGGCGGGGAGAGTGCGCATGTGGGGAGGGGGTGGGGAGAGTGCGCGTGGGAACGGTGAGGAGGGGCGGGGAGAGTGCGCATGTGGGGAGGGGGTGGGGAGAGTGCGCGTGGGAACGGTGAGGAGGGACGGGGAGAGTGCACGTGGGGAGGGGACGGGGAGTGCGCGTGTGGGGAGGGGGCGGGGAGAGTGCGCGTGTGGGGAGGGGGCGGGGAGAGTGCGCGTGTGGGGAGGGGGCGGGGAGAGTGCGCGTGTGGGGAGGGGGCGGGGAGAGTGCGCGTGTGGGGAGGGGGCGGGGGGAGTGCGCGTGTGGGGAGGGGGCGGAGAGAGTGCGCGTGTGGGGAGGGGGCGGGGAGAGTGCGCGTGTGGGGAGGGGGCGGAGAGAGTGCGCGTGTGGGGAGGGGGCGGAGAGAGTGCGCGTGTGGGGAGGGGGCGGGGAGAGTGCGCGTGTGGGGAGGGGGCGGGGGGAGTGCGCGTGTGGGGAGGGGGCGGAGAGAGTGCGCGTGTGGGGAGGGGGCGGAGAGAGTGCGCGTGTGGGGAGGGGGCGGAGAGAGTGCGCGTGTGGGGAGGGGGCGGAGAGAGTGCGCGTGTGGGGAGGGGGCGGGGAGAGTGCGCGTGTGGGGAGGGGGCGGGGGGAGTGCGCGTGTGGGGAGGGGGCGGGGGGAGTGCGCGTGTGGGGAGGGGGCGGGGGGGAGTGTGTGCGTGGGGTGGGGGTGGGGGGAGTGCGTGCGGTGAGGGGCGGGGGGAGTGTGTGTGTGGGGAGGGGCGGGGGGAGTGCGTGTGTGGGGAGGGGCGGGGGGAGTGCGCGTGTGGGGAGGGGGCAGGGGGAGTGTGTGCGTGGGGAGGGGGCGGGGGGAGTGCGTGTGGGGAGGGGCAGGGGGAGTGCGTGTGGGGAGGGGCAGGGGGAGTGCGTGTGGGGAGGGGCAGGGGGAGTGCGTGTGGGGAGGGGCGGGGGAGTGCGTGCATGGGGAGGGGGCGGGGGAGTGCGTGCGGGGAGGGGCGGGGGGAGTGCGTGCATGGGGAGGGGGCGGGGGAGTGCGTGCGGGGAGGGGCGGGGGGAGTGTGTGAGGGGAGGGGCAGGGGGAGTGCGTGTGGGGAGGGGCGGGGGAGTGCGTGCATGGGGAGGGGGCGGGGGAGTGCGTGCGGGGAGGGGCGGGGGGAGTGTGTGCGGGGAGGGGCGGGGGGAGTGCGCGTGGGGAGGGGGTGAGGGGAGTGCGTGTGTGGGGAGGGGCGGGGGGAGTGCGCGTGTGGGGAGGGGCGGGGGGAGTGCACGTGTGGGGAGGGGCGGGGGGAGTGCACGTGTGGGGAGGGGCGGGGGAGTGCACGTGTGGGGAGGGGCGGGGGGAGTGCACGTGTGGGGAGGGGCGGGGGGAGTGCACGTGTGGGGAGGGGCGGGGGAGTGTGTGCGGGGGGAGTGTGTGCGGGGAGGGGCGGGGCGAGTGCGTGCGGGGAGGGGCGGGGGGTGTGTGTGGGGAGGGGCGGGGGGAGTGCGTGTGGGGAGGGGCGGGGGAGTGCGTGCGTGGGGAGGGGGCGGGGGGAGTGCGTCTGTGGGGAGGGGGCGGGGGGAGTGCGTGTGGGGAGGGGCGGGGGAGTGCGTGCGTGGGGAGGGGGCGGGGGGAGAGCGTCTGTGGGGAGGGGGCGGGGGGAGTGTGTGCGTGGGGAGGGGGCGGGGGGAGTGCGTGCGGGGAGGGGCGGGGGGAGTGCGTGTGGGGAGGGGCGGGGGGAGTGCGTGTGGGGAGGGGGCGGGGGGAGTGTGTGCGTGGGGAGGGGGCGGGGGGAGTGTGTGTGGGGAGGGGCGGGGGGAGTGCGTGTGGGGAGGGGGCGGGGTAGTGCGTGCATGGGGAGGGGGCGGGGGAGTGTGTGTGGGGAGGGGCGGGGGGAGTGCGTGTGTGGGGAGGGGGCGGGGGGAGTTTGTGCGTGGGGAGGGGGCGGGGGGAGTGCGTGCGGGGAGGGGTGGGGGGAGTGTGTGTGGGGAGGGGCGGGGGGAGTGCGTGTGGGGAGGGGGCGGGGGAGTGCGCGCGTGGGGAGGGGGCGGGGGGAGTGCGCGCGTGGGGAGGGGGCGGGGGGAGTGCGCGCGTTGGGGGGGCGGGGAGAGTGCGCGCGTGGGGAGGAGCGGGGAGAGTGCGCGTGCGGGGAAGGGGCGGGGAGAGTGCGTGCGTGGGGAGGGGCGGGGAGAGTGCGTGCGTGGGGAGGGGCGGGGAGAGTGCGTGCGTGGGGAGGATGCGGGGAGGGTGCGCGCGTGAGGGGGGGCAGGGAGAGTGCGCGTGTGGGGAGGGGGCGGAGAGAGTGCGCGTGTGGGGAGGGGGCGGGGAGAGTGTGCGTGTGGGGAGGGGGCGGAGAGAGTGCGCGTGTGGGGAGGGGGCGGGGGGAGTGCGCGTGTGGGGAGGGGGCGGGGGGAGTGTGTGCGTGGGGTGGGGGTGGGGGGAGTGCGTGCGGTGAGGGGCGGGGGGAGTGTGTGTGTGGGGAGGGGCGGGGGGAGTGCGTGTGTGGGGAGGGGCGGGGGGAGTGTGTGCGTGGGGAGGGGCGGGGGGAGTGTGTGTGTGGGGAGGGGCGGGGGGAGTGCGCATGTGGGGAGGGGGCAGGGGGAGTGTGTGCGTGGGGAGGGGGCGGGGGGAGTGCGTGTGGGGAGGGGCAGGGGGAGTGCGTGTGGGGAGGGGCAGGGGGAGTGCGTGTGGGGAGGGGCGGGGGAGTGCGTGCATGGGGAGGGGGCGGGGGAGTGCGTGCGGGGAGGGGCGGGGGGAGTGTGTGTGGGGAGGGGCAGGGGGAGTGCGTGCATGGGGAGGGGCGGGGAGTGTGCGCGCGTGGGGAGGATGCGGGGGGAGTGTGCGTGTGGGGAGGGGGCGGGGAGAGTGTGCGGGTGGGGAGGGGGCGGGGCGAGTGTGCGTGTGGGGAGGGGCGGGGGGGAGTGCGCGTGTGGGGAGGGGGCGGGGAGAGTGCGCGTGTGGGGAGGGGGCGGGGAGAGTGCGCGTGTGGGGAGGGGGCGGGGAGAGTGCGCGTGTGGGGAGGGGGCGGGGAGAGTGCGCGTGTGGGGAGGGGGCGGGGAGAGTGCTCGTGTGGGGAGGGGGCGGGGAGAGTGTGCGTGTGGGGAGGGGACGGAGAGAGTGCGCGTGTGGGGAGGGGGTGGGGAGAGTGTGCGTGTGGGGAGGGGGCGGAGAGAGTGCGCGTGTGGGGAGGGGCGGGGGGGAGTGCGCGTGTGGGGAGGGGCGGGGGTGTGCGCGTGTGGGGAGGGGCGGGGGGAGTGTGTGTGTGGGGAGGGGCGGGGGGAGTGCGTGCGGGGAGGGGCGGGGCGAGTGCGTGCGGGGAGGGGCGGGGCGAGTGCGTGCGGGGAGGGGCGGGGGGAGTGTGTGTGGCAAGGGCGGGGGGAGTGCGTGTGGGGAGGGGCGGGGGGAGTGTGTGTGTGGGGAGGGGCGGGGGGAGTGTGTGTGTGGGGAGGGGTGGGGTAGTGTGTGTCTGGGGAGGGGCGGGGGGAGTGTGTGTGGGGAGGGGCGGGGGGAGTGTGTGCGGGGAGGGGCGGGGGGAGTGTGTGTGGGGAGGGGCGGGGAGTGTGTGTGGGGAGGGGCGGGGAGTGTGTGGGGGGAGGGGCGGGGGGAGTGCGTGTGCTGGGAGGGGCGGGGGGAGTGTGTGTGGGGAGGGGCGGGGGAGTGTGTGTGGGGAGGGGCGGGGAGTGTGTGTGGGGAGGGGCGGGGGGAGTGCGTGTGCGGGGAGGGGCGGGGGGAGTGTGTGTGGGGAGGGGCGGGGGGAGTGCGTGTGCGGGGAGGGGCGGGCGGAGTGCGTGTGCGGGGAGGGGCGGGGGGAGTGCGTGTGGGGAGGGGCGGGGGGTGTGTGTGTGGGGGGAGGGGCGGGGGGAGTGTGTGTGTGGGGAGGGGCGGGGGGTGTGTGTGTGAGGGGAGGGGCGGGGGGAGTGTGTGTGAGGGGAGGGGCGGGGGGAGTGCGTGTGTGGGGAGGGGCGGGGGGAGTGCGTGTGTGGGGAGGGGCGGGGGGAGTGTGTGCGGGGAGGGGCGGGGGGGAGTGTGTGTGGGGAGGGGCGGGGGGAGTGTGTGTGGGGGGAGGGGCGGGGGGAGTGTGTGTGGGGAGGGGCGGGGGGAGTGTGTGTGGGGAGGGGCGGGGGGAGTGTGTGTGGGGAGGGGCGGGGGGAGTGTGTGTGGGGAGGGGCGGGGGGAGTGTGTGTGGGGAGGGGCGGGGGGAGTGTGTGTGGGGAGGGGCGGGGGGAGTGTGTGTGGGGAGGGGCGGGGGGAGTGTGTGTGGGGAGGGGCGGGGGGAGTGTGTGTGGGGAGGGGCGGGGGGAGTGTGTGTGGGGAGGGGCGGGGGGAGTGTGTGTGGGGAGGGGCGGGGGGAGTGTGTGTGGGGAGGGGCGGGGGGAGTGTGTGTGGGGAGGGGCGGGGGGAGTGTGTGTGGGGAGGGGCGGGGGGAGTGTGTGTGGGGAGGGGCGGGGGGAGTGTGTGTGGGGAGGGGCAGGGTAGTGCGTGTGTGGGGAGGGGCGTGGGGAGTGCGCGTGTGGGGAGGGGCGGGGGGAGTGTGTGTGGGGAGGGGCGGGGGAGTGCGTGCGGGGAGGGGCGGGGGGAGTGTGTGTGGGGAGGGGCGGGGGGAGTGTGTGTGTGGGGAGGGGCGGGGGAGTGCGTGCGGGGAGGGGCGGGGGGAGTGTGTGTGGGGAGGGGCGGGGGGAGTGCGTGTGTGGGGAGGGGCGGGGGGAGTGTGTGTGGGGAGGGGCGGGGGGAGTGCGTGTGTGGGGAGGGGCGGGGGGAGTGCGTGTGTGGGGAGGGGCGGGGGGAGTGCGTGTGTGTTCAGCCACTCACTGCTGCACAATGTCAATGTCAGTGTGAATTACACTGCAATCTGCTGAGGGCAAGCATTCGGGTAACTTGTCGCCACATTAACAGTAAAATCATCAGCATTAGTCTCAGGGAATGGGACAGAGTTTAAGTTGTGCCTTACCTGTTGGATCAAATTCATACAGAGGAGATTTCTCAGAGTTCTTCTTGTCATGCTTCTTATCAGGTGACAGGTCTTTGTTCAGTATGCTTCCTCCTGGCCTGTAACAGACAAACTCTCATCATGACAATCCAACCACAGCCTAACTAACACTTGCAGACATTATATAGACTGCACCCTTTACCCAGCTCTGCTTCCATTGTATACATCACACACTCTCTCTTTGTACAGTAAGGAGTCAAGACTGACTTTTGGCCTCCCACCCACCCTCCACACCCCTCAGTTGCCTGAGCGAGCTGTTTATAACCTATCCAACTCAGGCTTAAATATACAGAACGACTGAGCACCCACAACACTCTGGAGTAGAGAATTCTAAACGATCACAAACCTTGAGAAGATGTTTCTTCTCATCTCAGCCCCAAATGACTGACCCCTTATCCTGACATCCCGCTCTGAATTCGAGGCTCATAAGCTGGGGAAACCACTTAGTATGTAGCCCTTGAGGAATTTTAACCATTTATTGAGATCACTTCTCTTTTATTCTAAATTCAGAGAATGTAGGCTTATTGTGCACAATCTCTCTGCAATGGGACAATTGTCTCATCCCATGAATAAGTCTAATAAATTTTAAATTTTAAACTAAGGCACAAGCATCCTTCCTTATGTTAGATCAAAACTATACAGAATATTCCAGTTATGGTCTTACAGAGAACTATACCTGAAAAGCAAGGCTTCCTTACACTTGTCCTTTGCAGTAAAGATTAGTATACAATTTACTGAATTGTTGCCCATACCTGTATGTTAATTGCCTGTGATACTCAGGAACCAGGAAGAGGAGAAGGCCATTCAGCCCGTTGAGCTTGCTCTGCCATTTAATGTGATCATGGCTGATCAGACACTTCAATTTTACACACACTATCGCCATAACTCTTAACGTTATTGTTAATCAGGAATTTGTCAGCTCCTACTTTAAACATACTCAATGACGGAGCTTCCACAGCCCTGAATTCCAAAGATTCACAACCTGCTGTGTAAAGAAATTTCTCACCATTTCGGTCCCAAGTGGTTTTCCCCCTTATTTTGAAATTGTGCCCCCTGGTTCTAGACTCCCCAACCCGAGAAAACATCTTCCCCACATCTGCCCCTTTCTATTCCTTTAAATATTCTGTAGGTTTCAATGAGATCACCTCCCATTCTTCGAAACTCTAGACAATAGTAGGGGCAGCACGGTAGCACAGTGGTTAGCACTGCTGCTTCACAGCTCCAGGGACCTGGGTTCGATTCCCGGCTCGGGTCACTGTCTGTGTGGAGTTTGCACATTCTCCTCGTGTCTGCGTGGGTTTCCTCCAGGTGCTCTGGTTTCCTCCCACAGTCCAAAGATGTGCGGGTTAGGTTGATTGGCCATGCTAAATTGCCCCTTAGTGTCCTGAGATGTGTAGGTTAGAGGGATTAGTGGGTAAATGTGTAGGGATATGGGGGCAGGGCCTGAGTGGGATTGTGGTCGGTGCAGACCCGATGGGCCAAATGGCCTCTTTCTGCACTATAGGGTTTCTATGAATTCTATGAATATTCTATTATACAGGCCCAGTTTGCCTAATCTCTCTTTTTGTAAGACAGTCCCACCATCCCGGGAACAAGACTGTGGGATCTTCATTGCATTGTCTCTGTGAGGTAAGGGGACCAAAATTGTACACTGTATTCCAGACACGGTCTAACCAAGCTTTGAAATAACTTAAGCAGGACTTCTGTGCTCATGTACTCATATCCTTTTGTGATAAAGGCTAACATTCCATTAGCCTTCCTAATTGCTTGCTGCACTTGCATGCTAGCCTTCCATTACTTATGGACACGGACACTCAGGCCCTTTTGTACATCTACACTTTCTAATTTCTTATCATTTAGGAAATACGTCGCACATCTGCTCCTCCTACCAAAGTGGATTATCTCACATTTTTCCACATTGTAGAATCCCTACAGTGCAGAAGGAGGCCATTTGGCCCATCGAGCCTGCACCAGCAACAATTTCACCTAGGCCCTATCCCCGTAACCCCATGTATTTACCCTGTTAATGCCCCTGACACAAAGGGGCTATTTAGCAAGGCCAATCCACCTAACTTTTGGACTGTGGGAGGAAACCGGAGCACCCGGAGAAAACCCACTCAGATACAAGGAGAATGTGCAAACTCCACACAGACAGTCACCCGAGGCTGGAATCAAGCCCGGGTCCCTGACACTGAGAGGCAGCAGTGCTAACCACTGTGCCACCCACATTATATTCCATCTGCCATGTTCTCGTCCACTCGTTAAGACTGGACAAATCCTCCAGTAGCCGCTTTACACCTTCCTCACAACTCGCATTCCCACCTAGCTTTGCATCATCTCCAAGCTTGGAAATACTACATTTAGTCTCCGCATCCAAATCATTGATAAATGTTGTGAACATCTGCAGCCCCAAGGACTGATCCTTGCGGCACTGCAACAGTCACAGCTTGCCAAACCGAGAACGACCCATTTGCTGTGACTCTGTTTTCTGCCCATTAGACAATCCTCCTCAGTCCATGACAGAATAGTGCCTCCTATCCCATGTGGTTTTATTTTGCTAACCAACTCCTGTGGGGGGACTTTATCAAAAACTTTCTGAAAATCCAAATATACTGCATCCATTAACTCTCCTTTATCAATTTTGAGAATAATATCTTGGAAAAAAAACTCTTAATAAGTTGGAGATAGGATTAGTAAGTTTTCAGATGACATGGTCAAATGGGCAGATGGAATTTAACCCTGAAAAGTGAGAGATGATACACTTTGGAAGGAGTAATTTGACAAGTGCTCAATGAATGGTGGGACACTAGGACGTTCTGTGGAACAAAGGGACCTTGGAGTGATTGTCCACAGATCTCTGAAGGTGGAAAGGCAGGTTAGTAGGGTGGTGAAAAAGGCATATGGGACACTCGCCTTTATCAATCGAGGTAGATTACAAAAGCAGAGAGGTCATGTTGGAGTTGTATAGAACTTTGGTGAGGCCACAGCTGGAGCACTGTGTGCAGTTCTGGTCGCCACATTATAGGAAGAATGTGATTGCACTGGAGGGGGTGCAGAGGAGATTCACCAGGATGCTGCCTGGGATGGAACAGTTAATTAAGAAGAGAGATTGGATAGGCTTGGGTTGTTTTCGTTGGAGCAGAGAAGACTGAGAGGCAACCTGACTGAGGTGTACAAGATGAGAGACATAGACAGAGTGGATAAGGAGCAGCTGTTCCCCTTAGTTGAAGGATCAGTCACAAGGGGACATAGGTTCAAGGTGAGGGGCAGGAGGTTTCGGGGCGATGTGAGGATAAACCTTTTTACTCAGAGGGTGGTGATGGTCTGGAATGCACTGCCTGGGAAGGTGGTGGAGGCAGGTTGCCTCACATCTTTTAAAAAGTACCTGGATTAGCACTTGGCACATCATACATTCAGGGCTAAGGGCCAAGTGCTGGCAGATGGGATTAGGTGGGAGTTTAGGTGTTTCTAATGTTTTGGTGTGGACTCAATGGGCTGAAGGGCCTCTTCTGCGCTGTGTGATTCTATGATTCTAAGTTTGTCAAACATAATTTTCCATTCATGCATCCGTGCTGACTATGCCCAATCAGATCATGATTATCCAAGTGTCATTTACCACATCCTTTATAAGAGATTCAAGCATTTTCCCTCCCACTGATGTAAGGCTAACAGGTCTGTATTTCCCGATTTTCTCTCTCTCTCCCTTCTTAAATAGTGGGGTGATATTTGCTACCTTCCAATCTTCAGGAACCTTTCCAGAATCTATCGAATTTTGGAAGATGATCGATACATCCACTATCTCTATAGAAATCTCTTTCAACATTCTGGGATGCAGAACATCAGGTCTTGGGCGCCTAGCAACTGTCCTGTTAATTTCTCAGTATGACCTTCCTACTTATACTCATTTTCTTCAACTCCTCATTCTCCCCAAATCCTTGGATGTCTACATCTGGGGGATTTCCTGTATCTTCCTCAGTGAAAACAGACACAAAGTAATCTTTAGCTTTTCTGCCATTTCTCTATTCCCCATTATGAATTCTCCTGACTGTCATGGACTCACATTTGTCTTAGCCAAACACATCCTTTTCACATTCCTATAGGAGCTTTTGTGCTTTCAGGTTTTTCACTAGATTGCATTTATATTCTGTTCTATCTTTCTTTATCATTTTCTTTGCCTTTCTTTGCTGTATTCTAAAAACCTCCCAATCCTCAGGTTTACTCCCATCTCTGGCAACTTTATAAGCCTTTTCTTTTAATTTTACAAGCTTTAACTTCTTTCGTCAGCCAATTTTGACTGGCTTTTGGGGGGTTTTTGCTCCTTATTGTACAAGACTCTGCAATTCCTGTTTGCCAACATTTACAAGTCTCTTAGCTTTTTAAAATATTCTGCTTTTCTATTCTATGTACCAAAGTTGACATCTTCACATTTCTTCAGATATACTTTATCTACCATCTTGTCTACATTCCTTTGCAGTCTCTCTGTATCCAGCTCAAAGCTCACTCTCCAATCTAACCTTGATTGATCAGCAAACGTGCATACGTTACACTCAGTCCCCTCGTCCGTCATTAATATGGATTGTAAATAGTCAAGTCAATCTGAAAATGACCCGTTTATTCCTACTCTTCTTTCTGAGCATTAACCAATCAATCCTCAATCCATCCTTATACATTACCCCAATTTTGTGAACCCTAATTGTGTAATAAGCTGTGACCCCTTACTGAATACAGATATACAACACCAACTGGTCCCCACTTATCTATCCCACTGGTTATGTCCTCAAAAACTCTAAATATTTGTCACAAACCATTTCCTTATCAATTTGCTCTGCCTAATCATAGTGATTCTCTTGGTGCCCTCTCACACTTCCCTGATAACAGGAAGATAAAGGAACTAGAGGTGCAAATAAAAACAGAGCTTAAATCTAAACCTGAAGGGATAGCAAAGCTAACAGTAAAGATTTAAATAAATATAAGTGAGAGTGATCGAGGGAAACACTTCATTAAAACCGATGCAGTTGAGAAAATTAAAGAAATTGCAAACCAATTAAAATGTGGACTTTGTATCTATTTCCACATTAGGAGAACAAAATCCCAGCAGGATATGGGAACCAGAAGGAGTTAAGGAAAGGAAATTAGAGTCATGGAGGTTTACAGCATATAAACAGGCCCTTCGGCCCAAATTGTCCATGCCGTCCAGTTTTTAGCCAGTAAGCTAGTCCCAATTGCCTGCATTTGGCCCATATCCCTCTATACCCATCTTACCCATGTAACTGTCTAAATGCTTTTTAAAAGACTGAATTGTACCCGCTTCTACTACTATCTCTGGCAGCTCATTCCAGACACTCACCACCCTGTGTGAAAAAATTGCCCCTCTGGACCCTTTTGTATCTCTCCCCTCTCACCTTAAACCTATGCCCTCTGGTTTTAGATTCCTCTACCTTTGGGAAAAGATATTGACTATCTAGCTGATCTGTGCCCCTCATTATTTTACAGACCTCGATAAGATCAGCCCCTAAGCCTCCTACGCTCCAAGGAAAAAATCCCAGTCTATCCAGCCTCTCCTTATAACTCAAACCATCAAGTCCCAGTAGCATCCAAGTAAATCTTTCCTGCACTCTTTCTAGTTTAATAATATCTTTTCTATAATAGGGTGACCAGAATTGCACACAGTATTCAAGTGTCGTCTTAGTATTGCATTGTACAACTTCAACAAGACGTCCCAACTCCTGTATTCAATGTTCTGACCAATAAAACCAAGCATGCCAAATGCTTAATGGGTTTAATACAAATAATAAAAATTGTAATGAGAGAAAATAATACAACTTAAAATGGGCAATTCACCAGGGTCTGGCGGTTTCTTCCCTAGAATATTAAAATGGATGAAGAATTTTCAAATACTTTAGTCAATTTTCCAAAGTGTTCTAGATTCAATCTTGAGTGGAAAATTGCAAATCATAGGAGGTGCAGAAAATCCCCATTTTAAAGTGGTTTTGTTTTAAAGGGCTTTTTTTTTTAAGGGTTCCATTTAAAGTGTAGCGTTTCCCGTTGTAACAGGCATGAACAGTATGACGAATCCAATACGTGCCCGGCGTAATAACGTCATCATGTGACCAGGCCCAATGAATCTGAGAATAAAATCTGGCCTGTGACTGTACTGGCGACATTTTGTTCTCATCGCACATTTGATGAGCATCATTTTTTTGCTGCATTTTCAGGGTCCCTCCCTCCCTCTTTACTGAATTTAATTTCTAAACTTTTGCACTCTATAAGCTGATGAATTCTGTGGACTTTAAAAAAACAATTCTTCATTGTACTGTGCAGAAATGTACAGATACGCACTGTATACCTTGTTTTTCAAATTTCTCTGCTTTTTGCATTGTATACCTGAGGCACTGCTGTGAACTTCTGTTGAAGAATCCTTTGCTGTGCAGGGATAATGTCCTGTACTATACAGTGCCTGTGTTTAAGGAACCTGTTATGAACTTGGTATTTTAAAGAGGTTTTTGCAAGGAAGTAGCCTGCAGGCAAGGCAATAATTAAGTCACTCACTGTACAGTATTCCAGAATTTCAATTTTCACATTGATTTTTCCAGGCAAAAATTGTCCTCAGGTACATAACTTTGGCTTTACTATGAGAAGTCATGCTTCAAGACATAGATAGAATGCAGGGCTGGGCGGAGAAGTGGCAGATGGACTTCAACCCGGATAAGTGTGTGGTGATCCATTTTGGCAGATCCAATGGGATGGAGCAGCAGTATAAAATGAAGGGTACCATTCTTAGCAGTGTAGAGGATCAGAGGGACCTTGGGGTCCGGGTCCATAGGACTCTTAAATCGGCCTCGCAGGTGGAGGATGCGGTCAAGAAGGCGTATGGCGTACTAGCCTTCATTAATCGAGGGATTGAGTTTAGGAGTCGGGAGATAATGCTGCAGCTTTATAGGACCCTGGTTAGACCCCACTTGGAGTACTGCGCGCAGTTCTGGTCACCTCATTACAGGAAAGATGTTGAAGCCATTGAAAGGGTGCAGAGGAGATTTACAAGGATGTTGCCTGGATTGGGGGGCATGCCTTATGAGGATAGGTTGAGGGAGCTTGGTCTCTTCTCCCTGGAGAGACGAAGGATGAGAGGTGACCTGATAGAGGTTTACAAGATGTTGAGGGGTCTGGATAGGGTGGACTCTCAGAGGCTATTTCCAAGGGCTGAAATGGTTGCTACGAGAGGACACAGGTTTAAGGTGCTGGGGGGTAGGTACAGGGGGGATGTCAGGGGTAAGTTTTTCACTCAGAGGGTGGTGGGTGAGTGGAATCGGCTGACGTCGGTGGTGGTGGAGGCAAACTCGTTGGGGTCTTTTAAGAGACTTCTGGATGAGTACATGGGATTTAATGGGATTGAGGGCTATAGATAGGCCTAGAGGTGGGGATGTGATCGGCGCAACTTGTGGGCCGAAGGGCCTGTTTGTGCTGTGGCTTTCTATGTTCTATGTTCAATTAAAGTTGTGATTCTCAGGAATGTACCCACAATTCACAGTGCAGACTCCCTGTGCTGGTCCCAAAGGTGATTCTGGGACCAGAGCTTTTTTTCATATTTTTAATACTTAGGTGAAAGAATAGTGTTTGATCTCCAGATTTGCAGCTGATACTAACTTAGGAGGGACATTAAAAGCAATGCAGAGGGGAACAGGATGTTGCAAAGGGAGCCAGACCAAGTGAGTGGGAAAACAATGGGAACTGGAATTCAGTGTAGGGGAAGGTGAGTTAACTGTTTTGCATCCAAGAAGGAATATCAGAATAGTTTCTAAATGGTGAGTAATTCGAGCCCGTGAACATGGGCAGTAAAAACTCATGGAGCAGCTACAAAAATAGTCAAAAAGCTAATGGAAATTTGGTCTTTATTTTACAAGTCATCGAGGAGGAAGTTGCATTCTCGTCAGACTCCCATCTGGAACAGCTGTGCTCAGTTCTGGCAACACCTCAGGCAGGATACATTGGCCTTGAGAGAGGCCTTTAAGAATGGAAGATTGTGGATTAATAAATGAACATTTTGAATAACTAAAGGATTGGATAGAGTCAGAGTCATAGAGGTTTACAGCATGGAAACAGGCCCTTCGGCCCAACTTGTCCATGCCGCCCTTTTTTGTTTAAAACCCCTAAGCTAATCCCAAATGCCCGAATTTGGCCCATATCCCTCTATACCCATCGTACCCATGTAGCTATCTAAATGCTTTTTAAAAGATAAAATTGTACCCGCCTCTACTATTACCTCTGGCAGCTTGTTCCAGACACTCACCACCCTCTGTGTGAAACAATTGCCTCTCTGGACACTTTTGTATCTCTCCCCTCTCACCTTAAACCTATGCCCTCTAGTTTTAGACTCCCCTACCTTTGGGAAAATATATTGACGATCTACCTGGTCTATGCCCCTCATTATTTTATAGACCTCTATAAGATCACCCCTCAGCCTCTTACACTCCAGAGGAAAAAGTCCCAGTCTATTCAGCCTCTCCTTATAATTCAATCCATCAAGTCCCGGTAGCATCCTATTAAATCTTTTCTGCACTCTTTCTAGTTTAATAATATCCTTTCTATAATAGGGTGACCAGAATTGCACACAGTATTCCAAGTGTGGCCTTACCAATGTCTTGTACAACTTCAACAAGACGTCCCAACTCCTGTATTCAATGTTCTGACCGATGAAACCAAGCATGCCGAATGCCTTCTTCACCACTCTTACCACCTGTGACTCCACTTTCAAGGAGCTTTGAACATGTATCCCTAGATCTCTTTGTTCTATAACTCTCCCCAACGCCCTACCATTAACTGAGTAAGTCCTGCCCTGGTTCAATCTACCAAAATGCATCACCTCGCTTTTGTCAAAATTAAACTCCATCTGCCATTTACCAGCCCACTGATCAAGATCCCGTTGCAACTGGAGATAACTTTCTTCACTGTCCACTATGCCACCAATCTTGGTGTCATCTGCAAACTTACTAACCATGCCCCCTATATTCTCATCCAAATCATTAATATAAATGACAAATAACAGTGGGCCCAGCACTGATCCCTGAGGCATGATGTGGAGATGCCGGCGTTGGACTGGGGTAAACACAGTAAGAAGTCTAATAACACCAGGTTAAAGTCCAACAGGTTTATTTGGTAGCAAACGCCACTAGCTTTCGGAACACTGTTCCTTCGTCAGGTGGGTGGGAGTTCTGATCACAAACAGGGCACAAAGACTCACACTCAATTTACACGAATAATGATTGGAATGTGAGTCTTTACAGCTAATCAAGTCTTAAAAGGGACAGACAATGTGAGTGGAGAGAGCATTAGGCACCGGTTAAAAAGATGTGTATTGTTTCCAGACAGGAACGTTAGTGAGATTTTGCAAGTCCACACCGCTGGTCACAGGCCTCCAGTTTGAAAAACAACTCTCTACAACCACTCAAGAAGCCAATTTTGTATCCATTTAGATACCTCACCCTGGATCCCGTGAGATTTAACTTTATGCAACAACCTACCATGCGGTACCTGGTCAAAGGCCTTGCTAAAGTCCATGTAGACAACATCAACTGCACTGCCCTCATCTACCTTCTTGGCTACCCCTTCAAAAAACTCAAACAAATTTGTGAGAAATGATTTTCCACTCACAAAGCCATGCTGACTGTCCCTAATCAGTCCTTGCATCTCTAAATGCCTGTAGATCCTGTCTCTCAAAGTCCAACAACTTACCCACCACAGATGTGAGGCTCACTGGCCTGTAGTTCCCAGGCTTTTCCCTGAAGCCCTTTTTAAACAAAGACACAACATTTGCCACTCTCCAATCTTCAGGCACCTCACCCGTGACTATCGATGATTCAGATATCTCAGCTAGGGGAACTGCAATTTCCTCCCTGGCCTCCCACAATGTCCTGGAATATACCTCATCAGGTCCCGGGGATTTATCTACCTTGATGCGCTTTAAGACTTCCAGCACCTCCTTCTCTGTAATATGTACACTCCTCAAAACATCACTATTTATTTCCCCAAGTTCCCTAACATCTATGCTTTTCTCAACAGTAAATACTGATGAGAAATATTCATTTAGGATCTCACCCCTCTCTTGTGGATCTGCACATAGATGACCTTGTTGATCCTTAAAAGGCCCTACTCTCTCCCTTGTTACTCTTTTGCCTTTTATGTATTTGTAGAAGCTCTTTGGATTCTCCTTTGCCTTATCTGCCAAAACAATTTTGTGTCCCCTTTTTGCCCTCCTGATTTCTCTCTTAACTCTACTCCTACACCCCCTATACTCTTCAAGAGATTCACTTGATCCCAGCTGCCTCTGCATGTCATGTGCCTCTTTCTTCTTCTTGACCAGGGCCTCAATATCCCGAGTCATCCAGGGTTCCCGACTTCTGCCAGCCTTGCCCTTCTCTCTAAGAGGAATGTGTTTACCCTGAACCCTGGTTAACACACTTTTGAAAGCATGCCACTTACCAGACATCCCTTTGCCTTCTCACAGGCTCCCCCAATTAACTTTTGAAACTTCCTGCCTGATACAGGAGATTACAGGGACTGGGAACGTCCGACATGTGGAGTTTTTTCAAGGAGCAGCTACTGCGAGTCTGTGATAGGTATGTCCCTGTCAGGCAAGGAGGAATTGGTAGGGCTAGGGAACCGTGGTGCACCAAAAAAGTTTCTTTGTTGGTTAAAAAGAAAAAGGAGGCTTATGTTCGGATGAGACGTGAGCACTCGGGTAGTGCACTAGAAAGCTTTAGATTGGCTAAGAGGGAGTTGAAGAGCGAGCTTAGAAGGGCTAAAAGGGGACATGAGAAGACTTTGGCGGATAGGGTTAAAGAGAATCCTAAGGCGTTCTATAGGTATGTCAAGAACAGAAGGTTGGTTAGGGCAAGTTTAGGGCCAGTTATAGATGGCAGAGGGAAGTTATGTGTGGAACCGGAGGAGATTGGTGAAGCATTGAACCAATATTTCTCTTCGGTGTTCACGCAAGGGGACATGAATATAGCTGAGGAGGACACTGGGTTGCAGGGGAGTAGAATAGACAGTATTACAGTTGATAAGGAGGATGTGCAGGATATTCTGGAGGGTCTGAAAATAGATAAATCCCCTGGTCCGGATGGGATTTATCCAAGGATTCTCTGGGAGGCAAGAGAAGTGATTGCAGAGCCTCTGGCTCTGATCTTCAGGTCGTCGTTGGCCTCTGGTATAGTACCAGAAGATTGGAGGTTAGCGAATGTTGTCCCATTGTTTAAGAAGGGGAACAGAGACTTCCCCGGGAATTATAGACCGGTGAGTCTCACTTCTGTTGTCGGCAAGATGTTGGAAAAAATTATAAGGGATAGGATTTATAGTTATTTGGAGAGTAATGAATTGATAGGTGATAGTCAGCATGGTTTTGTGGCAGGTAGGTCGTGCCTTACTAACCTTATTGAGTTTTTTGAGAAAGTGACCAAGGAGGTGGATGGGGGCAAGGCAGTGGACGTGGTATATATGGATTTTAGTAAGGCGTTTGATAAGGTTCACCATGGTAGGCTTCTGCAGAAAATGCAGATGTATGGGATTGGGGGTGATCTAGGAAATTGGATCAGGAATTGGCTAGCGGATAGGAAACAGAGGGTGGTGGTTGATAGTAAATATTCATCATGGAGTGCGGTTACAAGTGGTGTACCTCAGGGATCTGTTTTGGGGCCACTGCTGTTTGTAATATTTATTAATGATCTGGATGAGGGTATAGTTGGGTGGATTAGCAAATTTGCTGATGACACCAAAGTCGGTGGTGTGGTAGACAGTGAGGAAGGGTGTCGTAGTTTGCAGGAAGACTTAGACAGGTTGCAAAGTTGGGCCGAGAGGTGGCGGATGGAGTTTAATGCGGAGAAGTGTGAGGTAATTCACTTTGGTAGGAATAACAGATGTGTTGAGTATAGGGCTAACGGGAGGACTTTGAATAGTGTGGAGGAGCAGAGGGATCTAGGTGTATGTGTGCATAGATCCCTGAAAGTTGGGAATCAAGTAGATAAGGTTGTTAAGAAGGCATATGGTGTCTTGGCGTTTATTGGTAGGGGGATTGAATTTAGGAGTCGTAGCGTTATGTTGCAACTGTACACAACTCTGGTGCGGCCGCACTTGGGAGTACTGTGTGCAGTTCTGGTCCCCACATTACAGGAAGGATGTGGAGGCTTTGGAGAGGGTGCAGAGGAGGTTTACCAGGATGTTGCCTGGTATGGAGGGGAGATCCTATGAGGAGAGGCTGAGGGATTTGGGATTGTTTTCGCTGGAAAGGCGGCGGCTAAGAGGGGATCTTATTGAAACATATAAGATGATTAGAGGTTTAGATAGGGTGGATAGTGATAGCCTTTTTCCTCTGATGGAGAAATCCAGCACGAGGGGGCATGGCTTTAAATTGAGGGGGGGTAGTTATAGAACCGATGTCAGGGGTAGGTTCTTTACCCAGAGGGTGGTGAGGGATTGGAATGCCCTGCCAGCATCAGTAGTAAATGCGCCTAGTTTGGGGGCGTTTAAGAGATCCGTAGATAGGTTCATGGACGAAAAGAAATTGGTTTAGGTTGGAGGGTCACAGTTTGTTTTTTTTTAACTGGTCGGTGCAACATCGTGGGCCGAAGGGCCTGTTCTGCGCTGTAATGTTCTATGTTCTATGTTCTATGTTCTATGATACCATCAAAATTGGGATAGGGTTAATCAACAGGAACTATTTCCTCTGGTGGACAAATCCAGAGGCATAACCATTAGAGTGAGGTTGTTCAGGGTGGTGTCAGGAAGAAAGGGTAGTGGAAATGCGGAATTGTGTCTTGCAAAAGCCAGTGGATGCTGGAGAACAATTGGAGCTGTGAAGATTGAGATCGATGGATTGCTGGGTCAGGTAGCATGTTAAAGTTCAGATCAGCCATGATACAAGAGTAAGCTGAAATAGACTCAAAGATCTGAATGACCTCCTGGTCCTGCATACTTAGCTTCATAATTTTGGTCAACCTTACTTTGAGCTTTGAATAAAGAAGGTTCACGAGGTTGGTTCCTAGATGCGAGGTTTGCCCTATGAAGAGATTCTGAGTAAATTGGGCCTGTACTCTGAGTTTAGAAGTGTGTGAGGTGATCCCATTGAAACATTCAAGATCTCTGGACGGGAATGACAGAGTAGATTCCGAGAGGTTGTTTGTCCTGGCTGGAGAACCTAGGACAAGGGGACTTAGTCTCAGGATAAGGAGCTGAACGTTTAGGACTGAGATAAGGTGACATTTCTTCACTCGGTTGTGAATTGTTGGAATTTTCTATCCCAGGTGGTTGTGGACGCTCCATTATTGAGTATATTTAAGACTGTAATGGACAGATTTTGGTCTCGGAGGGAATCATGGGACACAGAGAATGACAGGCAAGGTGAGGCCAAAGATCAACCATGAACAGTGCAGCAGGCTGGATGGGCTGAATGGTCTACTCCTGCTCCTATTCCTTACGCTTGTGTCTTCATTTCATTGCTGTACCATTAAGACTCTCACCAACTGCAAAAACATTGACACAAAAATCACACTCCCAAGTCGCTTCACTCCTTGTGAAGTGGGTGGTACTACACCATATGAACAATGTTTCAAGGAGGCAGCACTCATCTTTCCAAGGGCAATTAGGGATGGACAACAAATGCTGGTCCTGCCAGTGACACCCACATCCTATGAAGTACATTTTATTTCATGAATAAACTTTCATTTGTTCAAAGGAGGTTTGGATAACTTGCCAATTTGAAAGGAGATTGCCTCTAGTAATTATGTCCAGTTAATATTGAGGTGGCACCTTCAATGTGGTGCATTTTCACTCCCACGTTTAAGTAGTTATTTGTCTCACACATTTCCATTTCCCAGGAGTTAGAGAGACCTGGAAATTCAGAGAGAACTCTAAATGTACATGCAAGTTTTTAAGCTACCCAATTGGTTGCTGACAGTTTGAGATGACCAATCACCCTCAACCAGTGTTGTGAGCTCTTACCTGGGAAGTCTTCTGATGGGAAACCTGGAATTAAAGAAAGCAACGTGAATTAGAGGGGCCAGCATCGATCACACAGCAACTCATCCAATCTCACTCAGTGATGGTCATACAAAGATGCAGCCTAGCAGGTCCTGCATCCTGCCTATGCCAGCTTGTTGATAGAGTTGGCATTTAGTCCGCACTCTCCTCCCCTTTTCCCATAACTCTGTAATATTTCACTTTTCAAGTACGTATCCAATTCTCTTCTGAAAGCGATTACTGAATCTGCTTCCAGCACACATTTAGAAAGTGCATTCCAGATCATCACAATTCATTGCTTTAGAAACTCTGAGCTCTGTGCTGCTGGACACCTTCACCCTGTGTCCATCTGGTTACAGATCCTTCTGTCACTGGAAACAATTTCTCCGATTTACTCTACCAAACCCTTCCACCAAATCTCCCCTTATCTTTCTCTGCTCCAAGGAAAACAATCAGTTTCTCCAGTCTCTCCACAGAACTGAAACTCCCTCATCCCGGGTAGCATTCTATTCAATCTCTTCTGCATACACTCCAAAGCATCGACATCCTTCTTATAGTTAGTGGCAAGAATTGCACACAATCTCCAGCTTCAGCCACATCTGTCTGGTATAAACAGTTAGTATTTTTGTGCTCGATTAATAAAGTCAAGGATTCCAACTGCTTTTTAACAGTTTTCTCAACCTTTCCTGCCACCTTCATAGGTGTGAGTGCATACACCCCAAGATCCGTTTCTACTCCCCTAGGGCAGCACGGTGGCAGTGGTTAGCACTGCTGCCTCACAGCGCCTAGTACCTGGGTTCAATTCCAGCTTTAGGAGAATGTGTGTTCTCCGTATCTGCGTGGGTTTCCTCCTACTGTCCAAAGATGTGCGGGTTAGGTTGATTGGCCATGATAAATTGCCCCTTATAGTGTCTGGGGAATTTGCAGGGTAAATACATTGGGTTATGGGGATAGGGTCTGGGTACGATTGTCATCGGTGCAGGCTCGATGGGCCGAATGGCATCCTTCTGCACTGTAGGGATTCTATGAATCTATTCCCCTTCAAAATGTATCAAGTTCATATTGCCGCTCTTCATTCTTCCTCGTAAAATACATCATTACACATTCCCTGAATTAAATTGCATCTGCTGTGGCTGACTATTTACCCACTGCATCCTCCTGGAGTCTTTCATGATACTATATGTACCCCCTACGTTCTACTCCAAGCAGGTTTTGTATCCACACTGCTACTGCCCTTTTAATTCCGCAGGCTTTAATTTTCCTGATGGAAGATCAGTCCTAGTAAGTACATTGTGAGATACTTTATCAAACACTATAGGAAGGATGTGATTGCACTAGAGAAGGTGCAGAGGAGATTCACCAGGATGTTGCCTGGGCTGGAGCGTTTCTGTTAGAGAGAGAGGCTGGATAGGGTGGGGCTGTTTTCCTTGGAACAGAGAAGGCTGAAGGAGGTCCTGATTGAGGTATACAAAATTATGAGGACTATGGAAAGAAACTTTTCCCTTAGCAGAGGGGTCAATAACTCGGGGGCACAGATTTGAGGCAAGGAGCAGGAGGTTTAGAGGGGATTTGAGAAAAAAACCTTTTTCACCCAGAGAGTGGTGGGAATCTGGAACTCACTGCCTGAAAAAGAATGCTGAAGGCAGGAACCCTCACTTCATTTAAGTTATGATGTGGAGTTGCCGGCGTTGGACTGGGGTAGGCATAGTAAGTAGTCTCACAACACCAGGTTAAAGTCCAACATGTTTATTTGGTAGCACGAGCGTTCGGAGCGCTGCTCCTTCATCAGGTGAAGGAGCAGTGCTCTGAAAGCTTGTGAAACCAAATAAACTTGTTGGACTTTAACCTGGTGTTGTGAGGCTTCTTACTGTAACATTTAAGTTATATTTAGGTGAGCACTTGAAATGCGAAGACAAGGCTACGGACCAAATGCTGGAAAATGGGTTTTGAATAGATAGGTGCTTGATGGCTGGCACAGACTCAATGGGCTGAAGAGCCTCTTTCAGTGCTGTAAAACTCTGACTTTCTCAAAGTTCATATTCACAACAAAAACCATAATAGCCTCACCAACCTTCCCCTCAAAGAACTCAATCAAGCTATGTAAACATTACGAGAATCATAGAATCCCTACAGTAGAGAGGTCTTTCGGCCCATCGAGTCTGCGCTGACTCTTTGAAAGAGCATCCCATCCAGGCCCTCCCCTCCATCCTATCCCTGTAACCCCGCGCGTTTACCATGGCCAATCCATCGAAGCTACACATCTTTGGACTGTGGGAGGAAACCAGAGCACCCGGAGGAAACCCATGCAGACACAGGGAGAACATGCAAACTCCACACATCTCCACATCTTCCAAGAAAATTAATTTTGCTACAGATAATTATCTCGAGGTTTCCTCATTACCAAAGTTAGGTTGACTGGCCTGTTACCTAGTTAATGCCCTGCCCATTACAAACTAGGGAATTACAAATGTTGAAACCTGTTTTCTGACATCATCCATGCATCCAAAGTTATTGGAACATTGCAACTGGATCCTCTGCAATATTCATCTTTACTTTCCAAAGCAACCTCTGACAGACAGACTGAATGCCTTTTCTGCTTTGAGCACTGTCATGTTCCCATTAGTGCAACATCGCTTTGTACCACTTCCAACCCAGGGTCAGCTGATGAAACCACAAATGTAACACTTGTTCTCATGAACGAAGGGAGGAAGAAAGCAGGAAACTAAAGGCCAGTGAGCCTAACATCTTTCATTGGAGAAAAATGATGGAATCCGTCATTCAGGAGGTAGTTGCAGGGTATTTAGAAAATCATAAGACAATCAGGAAGACTCAAAATGGTCTTAGGAAAATTTATTCGCAGCCTTTGAGGGTGTAACATGCAGCGTGGATAAAGATGAACCCATAAATGTAGTGTATTTGGATTTTTAAAAAAATAATTTATGGGATATGGGCGTTGTTGGCTAGGGCAGCACTTACTGTCCATCCCTAATTGCGCCCGAGAAGGTGGCGCTGAGCCACTTTCTTCCACTGATACAGTCCGTGTAGGCACACCCATAGTGCTGTCAGGAAGGAAGGAAGTTCTCGGATTTTGACCCAGTGACAGCGAACAGTGATATATTCCCAAGTCAGGATGATAAGTGACTCGAGAGGAGAACTTCCAGGTGGTGGTGTTCTGCTGCCCTTGTCCTCCCAAGTGGCAGTGATGGTGGGTTTGGAAGGTGCTGTCAAAGGAGCCTTGGTGAGTTTCTGTCGTGCATCTTGTAGGTGGTACACACGGCTGCCTCAGTGATGGCCGGAATGAAAGTTGAAGATGGTGAGCGGGATGTCATTCAAACGAGCTGCTTTGTCCTGACTGTTGTCGAGCTTCTTACACACGACCAAATTAATTAGGAGCAGGCCGTTTGATCCCTCGAGCCTGCCCCACCGTTCAACAAGATCACAGCTGATCAACTCCACATTCCCCTCATCCATAATTTTTAACTCCTTTGTTTCTCAAGAATCTATTTTGGCCTTAAAAATATGCAATAATCCTGCTTCCATCGCTTTCTGGGGGAGGAGTTCCAAAGATTCACGGCCTTGAAAAAAAATTCTTTTCAATTCTTAAATGGGAGACCCCTTATTTTTAAGCTGTGTTCTCTTCTCCTAGTTCTGAGTGTTGTTGGAACTGCACTCATCCTGGCAAGTGAAATCTATTCCATCGCAAACCTGACTTGTGCCTTTTAGATGGTGGACAGACTTTAGGGAGTCAGGAGGTGAATTACTTTCCGCAGGGTTCCCAGCCTTTGACCTGCTCTGGTAGCCACAGTATTTATGTGGCGAGCCCAGTTCAGTTTCACATCAATGGTAACCCCCCCCAGGATGTTGATAGTGGGAATTCAGCGATGGGAATACTATTGAATGTCATGGAGAAATGGTTAGATTCTCTTGTTGGAGATGGTCACTGTCTGGCACTTATGTGGCACAAATGTTACCATGTCCAAAGGGCATTAGATAAGGTTCCACATAAAAGGTTCTATACAAGCTCAGAGCTAATGGCATTGGGGGTGATATATTAACATGGAGAGAAGATTGGCTAACTAACAGAAGTTGCGATAAATGGGTCATTGTCAGGTTGTTGGCAAAATGAAACTAGGGGAGTGTCACAGGGTCCAGTTACAGGCTTCTATTATTTACCTTCTATATAACCAACTGGCTGCAAATAGTCCAAAGATGTGCGGGTTAGGTTGATTGGCCAGGTTAAAATTGCCCCTGAGATGCGTAGGTTAGAGGGATTAGCGGGTAAATATGTGGGGGTAGGGCCTGGGTGGGATTGTGGTCGGTGCAGACTCGATGGGCCGAATGGCCTCCTTCTGCACTGTAGGGTTTCTATGATTTCTTTCTATGATAACCACTTGGATGAAAAAAACAACCATATGATAGCCAAATTTCCTGATGATACAAAGACAAATAGAAAAGCAAGTTCTGAGGAGGATACAAAGAGTCTACAAAGGAGGAGGGTAGGCACGAAAATGGAGCTAAAATCACAATCGGTTCAATCATAACCTTTTCGAACGGAGGAGCAGGTTTGATAGACCGAATGGTCTACTTATGCTCCTATTTTTATCATAAGGACCACAAAGCTGATGATATAATTTTCACACCCAGACCTCAATGGGTGCTGCAGGAATTCCTCCTCCTCTGTTAATAAGACAAGCCTCTGAATAGACTACAGGTTCACACCAACTGGCTGCAAATAGTAATGGAGACTGAAGCTTCCAATGTACCAATATGTCAATGCCCATGAAGATTGTAGAAACATCCAGGACACCAAAGCTCAGGAAGGTTCCTGGGTCAATGACGTCCACACAAATTTAGCTGATCTAACATTCGGGAGACTGGATCAAGCCCCAGGGGAGTGTGTGTGGAACCCGTACCCCAGTGAGTCAGTGTGTGTGGGACCCGTACCCCAATGAGAGTCAATGTGTAGGAGACCCATACCCCAGTGAGAGTCAGTGTGTATGGGACCTGTGCTCCAGTGAGAGTCAATGTGTGTGGGACCCGTACCCCAGTGAGAGTCAGTGTGTGGGAGACCCATACCCCAGTGAGAGGCAGTGTGCGTGGAACCCGTACCCCAGTGAGAGTCAGTGTGCGTGGAACCCAGACCCCAGTGAGTCAGGGACAGAATTTTACAGAGAAGCTGCCTGTATAGTCAGTATCTGGATTCAGAATTGGGCTGATACTTAGGGCGTTGGGAGGAATCTGCAAAACCCTGATAAATGTAGGCACACCTCCTGACTGTACAAATGAGTGCCACAGTCAAACATCATTTACAAACAAAACCACAGTTCCCTTTACCCAAGATTACAAGCTCCACTCCAGATTATTGCTTTTCAATTAGACAGGAAATGAATGCATGGATCTGGAACGAGCATTTCAAATTCATCTTTCCTGGAATATTTTCTTGGTATTTTGAAGGCGTAACATTCAGTTTAGTGAACGTCAAATAAAATTTAGCAGAGACTAACATATTGTTATGGATGGATAGGTACGTTTGATGCTTATCGCAGTTTGTCCACAGATGCAGCAATCTGAGCACAAAACAGGCCAGGCTGTTACTCATTGTGACATTGAAAAGATAACTCACTGACATCTGCACCCATCCAGCCAGTCTGGGAGCAGGGTGACTGCAGAAAAGGGCCAAGTGGTTGATAAACAAGTCCGTTAATTAACCCATTTCAGACACAACCCAACGAACAGCAGTTACTGAGCACCGACATTTCCTGTCAGCGTTGCAGAATAAACAGCTGCACCTGCGCTGTTTACCTGATCATTAATCAAACCAAACCATTTCCATCCCAACATATCCTGCAGCTGAAGCAAATACTGGGCCAGACGTTTCCACAGCACAGACTCTGGACAGGTCAGAGAGCCTCTGCAGCTCTGATCATGTCGGTGTGGATAACGAAGGAGGCTGTGCTGAACTGTCACCAGCGCCTCCCTGAGCAACCTCTCTCAGCATTCTCCACTCCCATCTTAAAAGGGCAATGGTGGCTCAATGCTCAGTTTCCCCAACCCCCCGACACACACACAGAGACACACACACACACACACAGAGACACACACACACACACACAGACACACACACAGACACACACACAGACACACACACAGACACACACACAGACACACACACACTCACACACACACTCACACACACACTCACACACACACTCACACACACACTCACACACACACTCACACACACACTCACACACACACTCACAGACACACACACAGACACACACACAGACACACACACAGACACACACACACAGACACACACACAGACACACACACAGACACACACAGACACACACACACAGACACACACACACAGACACACACACACAGACACACACACACACACACAGACACACACACAGACACACACACAGACACACACACAGACACACACACAGACACACACACACAGACACACACACACAGACACACAGACACACACAGACACACACACACAGAGACACACACACAGAGACACACACACAGAGACACACACACAGAGACACACACACAGAGACACACACACAGAGACACACACAGAGACACACGCACAGAGACACACACACAGAGACACACACACAGAGAGACACACACAGAGAGACACACACACACACAGAGACACACACACACAGAGACACACACACACACACACACAGAGACACACACACACACACAGAGACACACACACACACACACAGAGACACACACACAGACACAGAGACACACACACAGACACACACACAGACACACACACACAGACACACACACACAGACACACACACACACAGACAGAGACACACACAGACAGAGACACACACAGAGACACACACACACACAGACAGAGACACACACAGAGACACACACACACACAGACACACAGACAGAGACACACACACACACACACACACACAGACACACACACACACACAGAGACACACACACACACACACACACAGAGACACACACACACAGAGACACACACAGAGACACACACAGAGACACACACAGAGACACACACAGAGACACACACAGAGACACACACAGAGACACACACACACAGAGACACACACACACAGAGACACACACACACACACACACAGAGACACACACACACAGAGCATAAGAACATAAGAAATAGGAGCAGGAGTAGGCCATCCAGCCCCTCGAGCCTGCCCCGCCATTCAATAAGATCATGGCTGATCTGAAGTGAATCAGTTCCACTTACCCACCTGATCCCCATAACCCCCAATTCCCTTACCGATCAGGAATCCATCTATCCCTGATTTAAACATATTCAACGAGGTAGCCTCCACCACTTCAGTGGGCAGAGAATTCCAAAGATTCACCACCCTCTGAGAGAAGAAGTTCCTCCTCAACTCTGTCCTAAACTGACCCCCCTTTATTTTGAGGCTGTGCCCTCTAGTTCTAGCTTCCTTTCTAAGTGGAAAGAATCTCTCCATCTCTACCCTATCCAGCCCCTTCATTATCTTATAGGTCTCTATAAGAGCCCCCCTCAGCCTTCTAAATTCCAACGAGTACAAACCTAATCTGCTCAGTCTCTCCTCATAATCAACACCCCTCATCTCTGGTATCAACCTGGTGAACCTTCTCTGCACTCCCTCCAAGGCCAATATATCCTTCCGCAAATAAGGGGACCAATTGCACACAGTATTCCAGCTGCGGCCTCACCAATGCCCTGTACAGATGCAGCAAGACAGCTCTGCTTTTATATTCTATCCCCCTTGCGATATAGGCCAACATCCCATTTGCCTTCTTGATCACCTGTTGCACCTGCAGACTGGCTTTTTGCCTCTCATGCACAAGGACCCCCAGGTCCCTTTGCACAATAGCATGTTGTAATTTTTTTCCATTTAGATAATAATCCAATTTGCTATTATTTCCTCCAAAGTGAATAACCTCGCATTTGTTAACGTTATACTCCATCTGCCAGATCCTCGCCCACTCACTCAACCTGTCCAAATCTCTCTGCAGACCTTCTACACCCTCCACACGATTCACTTTTCCACTTATCTTTGTGTCGTCTGCAAACTTTGTTACCCTACACTCAGTCCCCTCCTCCAGATCGTCTATATAAATGGTAAATAGTTGAGGCACCAGTACCGATCCCTGCGGCACGCCACTAGTTACCATCCGCCAACCAGAAAAGCACCCATTTATTCCGACTCTCTGCTTCCTGTCGGATAGCCAATCCCCAATCCACGCTAACACACTACCCCCAACTCTGTGTGACCCAATCTTCTGCAGCATCCTTTTGTGAGGCACTTTATCAAACGCCTTTTGGAAATCCAAAAACACCCGCATCCACCAGTTCCCCTCCGTCAACCGCACTAGTCACATCTTCGTACAAATCCAACAAGTTCGTCAAGCACGACTTTCCCCTCATGAATCCATGCTGCGTCTGTTTAATCGAACCATTCTTATCCAGATGGCCTGCTATTTCTTCTTTAATGATGGATTCCAGCATTTTCCCAACTACAGATGTTAAGCTAACCGGCCTGTAGTTACCCGCCTTTTGTCTACTTCCTTTTTTAAACAGCGGCGTAACAGTAGCTGTTTTCCAATCCGCTGGCACTACTCCAGAGTCCAGTGAATTTTGATAAATAACCACAAACGCATCCGCTATTACCTCTGACATTTCTTTCAGTACCCTGGGATGCATTCCATCCGGGCCCGGGGACTTGTCCACCTTCAGTCCCATTAGTCTACCAAGCACTGCCTCCCTGGTAACATTAATTGTATTGAGTACCTCTCCTCCTACCAACCCTCTATCGTTAATATTCGGTAAACTATTTGTGTCTTCCACTGTGAAGACCGACACAAAAAACCTATTTAAAGTCTCAGCCATTTCCTCATTTCCCACTATTAAATCCCCCCTCTCGTCCTCCAAGGGTCCAACATTCACTCTTGCCACTCTATTCCTTTTTATATATTTGTAAAAGCTTTTACTATCATTTTTTATATTTAGAGCTAGCCTAGCTTCATAACCTATCTTTCCTTTCTTCATCGCTTTCTTAGTCGTTCTTTGTTGTTTCTTAAAGTTTTCCCAATCTTCCGATTCTCCACTATTTTTGGCCACTCTGTACGCATCGGTCTTTAATTTAATACTCTCCTTAATTTCCTTTGTTATCCACGGCTGGTTATCCCTTTTCTTACAGTCCTTCTTTATCACCGGAATATATTGTTGCTGAGTACTGAAAAGGATCTCCTTAAAAATCCTCCACTGTTCCTCAGCTGTCCTACCTACCAGTCTGCTCTCCCAGTCCACCTGAGCCAATTTAGCCCTCATCCTATCGTACTTCCCTCTGTTCAAACAGAAGACACTGGTATGGGACCCTACTTTCTCCTCTTCCATTTGTACCAGAAAATCGACCATATTGTGATCACTTGACCCAAGAGGGTCCTTCACAAGAACATCCTTAATTCTACCTACCTCGTTACACATTACCAGATCTAAGATAACTCGTTCCCCCATCGGAGACACGCACACTCACACGCACACCTTTGACAAGGTACCACATGCTAGGTTGTTGCATAAGGTTAAATCTCATGGGATCCAGGGTGAGGTATCTAAACGGATACAAAATTGGCTTCTTGATAGAATGTGGAGATGCCGGCATTGGACTGGGGTAAGCACACAAGACTCGCATTCCAACCATTATTTTGTAAATTGAGTTTATGTCTCTATATGCCCTGTTTGTGAACAGAACTCCCACTCACCTGATGAAGGGGCAGCGCTCCGAAAGCTTGTGGCTTGTGCTATCAAATAAACCTGCTGGACTTTAACCTGGTGTTGTGAGACTTCTTACTGTTCTTGAGAGAAGCCAGAGGGTGGTTGTAGAGGGTTGTTTTTCAAACTGGAGGCCTGTGACCAGCGGTGTGCCTCAGGGATCAGTGCTGGATCCACTGTTATTTGTCATTTATATTAATGATTTGGATGAGAATATAGGGGGCATGGTTAGTATGTTTGCAGATGACACCAAGATTGGTGGCACAGTGGACAGTGAAGAAAGTTATCTCCAATTGCAACGGATCTTGATCAATTGGGCCAGTGGGCTGACGAATGGCAGATGGAGTTTAATTTAGATAAATGCGAGGTGCACTCTCTCCTTTCCTTCTTTATGAACAGTATGCTTTGTATAGCACGCAAGAAACAAAACTTTTCACTGTATACTAATACGTGAGACAATAATAAACCAAATCAAAATCAAATATCTGTCAATTTTAGTTTCAAAAGCTCCAACTGATTCTTGGCAACCTTTTCAGGAGAGAAAATTCCAGGTTTAATCGAGCCTGTGTGTGAAAAGTGTGCTTCTTCATATCACTCCTCAATAGTCACTTATTCTGAACAATTCACCAGAAGAATCAGTTTCTACTCAACCAAATCCTTTATCATTTTGATCAGCCCTCAAATCGAAGCCAAGCCAAGTTTATGTAACCTGCCCTGGTGTGAAGCAGCTGATTTTAATTCTGGTGAATAAATACTGCCGCCTTTCTAAGGTCAATATCCCCGAGCTGTGTCACCCGAAACTGACAGTAGTACTTAAGACGGGGCCAAAGCAAGCTCCTCCAAAACACTCACTACCCTCCCTTTCCTCAACCTTATTCAGATAACAGCCAGTTTTAATTGCTTGCTGCAACTGTATATTAGCTTTTGGAGATTTGCATAAATCACTTTGCTCCACTATTACTTCTAGTCTCGCATCATTCAGAAACTACAGAGATAGGGGAGAAACACCCACACACAAGAGAGGAAGAATGAAAGGAAGGAATTCAGACATGATAGGAAGAAAGAAAAATACGTAGCGAGTTGAAAAAGTTCAGTAAAGTGGAAAATAAAGAGCTTGCCCTTTGCTCCGTTACGGTTTAAACAGGAATGCAATAATTTACACGTCACCAACTTGTCAAATATATTAAATTTATGATAAAACATTTAAATCCTTGCCAATGGCGTCGAATAGAACATTATTTTTTTCTTTCTTATTAATGTTGATATTCAAATCATATCATGGTATAATATTACCCTCATCACAATTCTTCTTTGGCTCAGAACTCAAGCAGGAAAGTAAATAGGTCGATAATTAAATCGACTGGCAAGTTACTTCTGAAAACATCCTGAAAAACATATTAAAATATTTGTTCCCAATGTCAGTGGCAAAGCTGAGAAGTTGGAAAGTAATGCGAGCAAAGCCAGCGAGGAGGGGTTACATAGAAACATAGAAAAACTACAGCACAAAACAGGCCCTTCTGCCCCACAAGTTGTGCCGAACATATCCCTACCTTTTAGGCCTACCTACAACGCTCCATCCTATTAAGTCCCATGTACTCAAAGAACAAAGAACAGTACAGCACAGGAAACAGGCCCTGCGGCCCTCCAAGCCTGTGCCGCTCCTTGGTCCAACTAGACCAATCGTTTGTATCCCTCCATTCCCAGGCTGCTCATGTGACTATCCAGGTAAGTCTTAAACGATGTCAGCGTGCCTGCCTCCACCACCCTACTTGGCAGCGCATTCCAGGCCCCCACCACCCTCTGTGTAAAAAACGTCCCTCTGATATCTGAGTTATACTTCGCCCCTCTCAGCTTGAGCCCGTGACCCCTCGTGATCGTCACCTCCGACCTGGGAAAAAGCTTCCCACTGTTCACCCTATCTATACCCTTCATAATCTTGTATACCTCTATTAGATCTCCCCTCATTCTCCGTCTTTCCAAGGAGAACAACCCCAGTCTACCCAATCTCTCCTCATAGCTAAGACCCTCCATACCAGGCAACATCCTGGTAAACCTTCTCTGCACTCTCTCCAATGCCTCCACGTCCTTCTGGTAGTGCGGCGACCAGAACTGGACGCAGTACTCCAAATGTGGCCTAACCAGCGTTCTATACAGCTGCATCATCAGACTCCAGCTTTTATACTCTATACCCCGTCCTATAAAGGCAAGCATACCATATGCCTTCTTCACCATCTTCTCCACCTGTGTTGCCACCTTCAAGGATTTGTGGACTTGCACACCTAGGTCCCTCTGTGTTTCTATACTCCTGATGACTCTGCCATTTATTGTATAACTCCTCCCTACATTATTTCTTCCAAAATGCATCACTTCGCATTTATCCGGATTAAACTCCATCTGCCACCTCTCCGCCCAATTTTCCAGCCTATCTATATCCTGCTGTATTGCCCGACAATGCTCTTCGCTATCCGCAAGTCCAGCCATCTTCGTGTCATCCGCAAACTTGCTGATTACACCAGTTACACCTTCTTCCAAATCATTTATATATATCACAAATAGCAGAGGTCCCAGTACAGAGCCCTGCGGAACACCACTGGTCACAGACCTCCAGCCGGAAAAAGACCCTTCGACCACTACCCTCTGTCTCCTATGGCCAAGCCAGTTCTCCACCCATCTAGCCACTTCTCCTTGTATCCCATGAGCCTTAACCTTCTTAACCAACCTGCCATGTGGGACTTTGTCAAATGCCTTACTGAAATCCATATAGACGACATCCACGGCCCTTCCTTCATCAACCGTTTTTGTCACTCATCCAGGAGTCTCTTAAAAGACCCTATTGAGATTGCCTCCACCACCACTGACCGCAGCCGATGCCACTCGCCCACCACCCTCTGTGTGAAAAACTTCCCCCTAACATCTCCCCTGTACCTACACCCCAGCACCTTAAACCTGTGTCCTCTCATAGCAGCCATTTCCACCCTGGGAAAAAGCCTCAGAGTCCACCCGATCTATGCCTCTCAACATCTTATATACCTCTATTAGGTCTCCTCTCATCCTACGTCTCTCCAAGGAGAAAAGACCGTGCTCCCTCAGCCTATCCTCATAAGGCATGCCACTCAATCCAGGCAACATCCTTGTAAATCTCCTCTGCACCCTTTCAATCTTTTCCACATCCTTCCTGTAATGAGGCGACCAGAACTGAGCACAGTACTCCAAGTAGGGTCTGACGAAGGTCTTATATAGCTGCATCATTATCCCCGGACTCCGAAACTCAATCCCTTGATTGATAAAGGCCAGCACACCATACGCCTTCTTAACCACCTCCTCCACCTGCGGGGCCGATTTTAGAGTCCTATGGACCCGGACGCCAAGGTCCTTCTGATCCTCTACAGTACTAAGAGTCTTTCCCTTTATATTGTACTCCTTCACCCCATTTGACCTGCCAAAATGGACCACTACGCATTTATCTGGGTTGAAGTCCATCTGCCACTTCTCTGCCCAGTCTTGCATCCTATCTATGTCCCTCTGTAACTTCTGACATCCCTCCAGACTATCCACAACCCCACCAACCTTCGTGCCGTCGGCAAATTTATCAACCCATCCCTCCACTTCCTCATCCAGGTCATTTATGAAAATGACAAACAGCAAGGGTCCCAGAACAGATCCCTGGGACACACCACTGGTGACCGACCTCCATTTAGAAAAAGACCCATCTATACCCACTCTCTGCCTCCTTTGGGCAAGCCAGTTCTGGATCCACAGGACAGCAGCACCTTGGATCCCATGCCCTCTCACTTTTTCGAGAAGCCTTGCATGGGGGACCTTATCGAACGCCTTGCTAAAATCCATATAAACCACATCTACCGCTTTCCCTTCGTCAATGTGTTTAGTCATATTTTCGAAGAACTCCACCAGGCTCGTAAGGCACGATCTGCCTTTGACAAAGCCATGCTGAGTATTCTTGAGCATACTAAACCTCTCCAAATGCTCATAAATCTTGTCCCTCAGGATCTTCTCCATCAGCTTACCAACCACTGAGGTTAGACTCACCGGTCGGTAATTTCCTGGGCTATCCCTATTCCCCTTCTTGAAAATAGGAACCACATCCGCAATCCTCCGGCACCTCTCCCGTCTCCATCGACGACGCAAAGATCATCGCCAGAGGCTCTGCAATCTCTTCCCTCACCTCCCACAGTAACCTGGGGTACATCCCATCCGGACCCGGCGACTTATCTATCTTGATGCCATTCAAAGATTCCAGCACAACCTCTTTGTTAAAGTCCACATACTCAATCTTTTCAGTCCACTGCACGCCCGCAGTACATCCACCCAGGTCCTTCTCTTCTGTGAAAACCGAGGCAAAATACTCATTAAGCACCTCTGCCATTTCTACTGGTTCCGTACAGATTTTCCCGCCTTCACCTTTTATAGGCCCTATTCCTTCACGTCTCATCCTTTTACTCTTCACATATTTATAGAACGCCTTAGGGTTCTCCTTAATCCTACCTGCCAAGGCCTTCTCGTGACCCCTTCTGGTCTCCTAATTTCCTTCTTTAGTCCCTTCCTACAAGTCATATACTTATCTAGATCCCTATCTTCGCCAAGCCCTCTGAACCTTTTGTACGCTTTCCTTTTCTTCTCGACTAGGTCCCGCACAGCTTTCGTGCACCACGGTTCCTTTAACCTAGGAACTCCTCCCTGTCTGCTCGGAACGTTGTCCTGTAGAACTCTAGACAGACCATTCCTTGAAAAACTGCCATCTCTCTTCAGTACATTTCCCCGAGAATACCTCCTTCCAATTTACTCTTCTAATTTGCTGCCTTATGTCTTCATATTTCCCCATACTCCATCTAAACGCTTTCCTAGCTTGCCTGATCCTCTCTTTTTCCAATGCAAGCATAAAGGAGATAGAGTTATGATCGCTATCCCCAAGATGCTCTCCCACTGAGAGATCTGACACCTGTCCAGGTTCATTCTTCTGCGAACTGATCATATACCACAAATTCTCATTCTGCTCACCAGGCAAACAATCAAATGGATATCGGACGTGGCCAATGTCAATGGATGCAGCACCAAAAAACCGGGCAAGTCAGAAAAAGATGTCTCTGCTTAAGAGAGTGGACAGTGATGTGCTGGTGTTTAAATACAGCCCACGTGTGGCTCTGTGTCAAATAGACAAGAATATTCCAAATACACTGGAGGATTTGACAGATAACGCGAGAAATATTCAAACAGCAACAATGCAACTGAGGGAGAGAGACAGACGCTACATAGTGTTTGTCAGCTGGCAGAGTGGTCTGCTGCTTTACCCTTTTTAAAATTCATTCGTGGGACATGGGCATCGCTGGGTGGCCAGCATTTATTGCCCATCCCTAGTTGCCCTTGAACTGTGTGGCCTTTACAGAGGGCAGTTAAGAGTGAACCACACTGATGTGGCTCTGGAGTCATATGTAGGCCAGACTATGTAAGGATGGCAGATTTCCTTCCCTGAAGGACATTAGTGAACCAGGTGGGTTTTTATGATTTTTAAGTAGATTTTTTAAGTTGAATTCAAATTCCACCATCTGTGGTGAGATTTGGACCTGGGTCCCCAGAACATTAGCTGAGTTTCTAGATTAATAGTCTGGCGATAATACCACGAGGCCATCACCTCCGACTGATTGTACAGCAGCTGAGTAGCAGAGGTTGATACTGGGTTTCAAATAGACTTTAAACATCTGATCCACGGACCCCATGGCCACAAACAATAAAATGCTTGCAACAGTGAAACGGAGTTTAAAATCACCATCATCTTCTGCTCTTTCTTCCAGAAGAAATCAAACTAAGCAAGGTTCAGAACAACCCCGAGCAGCTCGACAAAAACTCAAAAGGCAATTTAAAGGACAGCTGATGAAACAAAGAGTGCGAGGGAAGGGGCTGCTGCCTCTCCCTTCACTTCCCACGGCTACCCTCACTGGCACAGTATACAGATCAGTATACACAGTCTACACATCTCTGTGACTCGGCAACTTAAAACATACACCTACTGACAAACCATTCATTTAACCAGGTGGTCATCTCCACAACTTCTCACCCCCTCACGCGAGGGGCTGGGGATTCAGTGCACACCAGTTCGGGAAATGTCAGTTATAGTTGGTAAATATACATTGACAATCATCTATACACAAGAAAGGTTGTTCACACAGACTCCTGTATAGCAGCAAGAGCTAGTCACTGACTCTCGCCGCTCACTTTTCAATCTGCATTGTAAGCTACATGAACCTGATCAGGTCACTTTCTAAACCTCGCTCCCACTGTCCCAACCGAGCGTCACAAAACATTTACCTCTTGATCACCATCTGTGTGTGTGCAAATTAATCTCCACTTTCCCCACCTTACACCAGTAACAACACTTCATTGGCCAAAAAATGTTCTGAAATATGCCAAGGCTGTGAAAGGTGCTATAGAAATGCACGTCGTGACCACCTTGGGCAGCAACAGTGCGATAATAGTCTCCAATTTGTGTTCCTGCACATGTCTGACCCTCTTCAGTTCCCAACATGTCACCCCTTTCCCCAATCTCACCTTCTCCATCCAGCTCACTCAGCACACTGCTCTCTCACACTGCTCACATGCCCACTCTCCTGTCTGTCCCCTCCCCGGCCTTTTGTCCCAAGCACCTCCTAAAGTCGCTTGGACCTTGTACAGCTTTAGATGGCAGGAGTGAAGCTGACCTGCACTCAAGGTGGTCTGAGTAACATGCATTAGAACTTCAGTGGGACACGCTCAATAACTTACAGACAACAAATCTCCCCTTGAAACTGAAATTCAATGGTTATATTTACCCTTTTATTGAGCCTCAAAATGATTTAAACCGGTGACAGATTCAACCAGCTCAATCCTGACAGACACTGGGATACACAGGGCGGCACGGTGGCACAATGATTAGCACTTCTGTCTCACAGCGCCAGGGACCCGGGTTCAATTCCCGGCTTGGGTGTGTGGGTTTCCTCCGGGTGTTCCAGTTTCCTCCCCTAGTCAAAAGATGTGCGGGTTAGGTGGGTTGGCCATGCTAAATTGCCCTAGAGTATCAGGGGGACTAGCTAGAGTAAATGCATGGGGTTATGGGGATAGGACCTGGGTGGGATTGTGGTCGGTGCAGACTCGATGGGCCGAATGGCCTCCTTCTGCACTGTAGGGTTCTATGATTCTATGTATCCAGACACTGGGATGCACAAGGTGAACAGTGATCGATATTCAGACACCCTGAATCTCTAGGACAAGGAAGAAGAGAAAGGCTTTTAGCAAGGGGGCAATCTGTTTGTGAAGCCACAGGACATTGGAAGGATGTTAATTGGTCTTACTCAGGAAAAGGAGAACATGGGTATAGAATTCAGGAAAAAGGACTGTGAGGAACTTGAGCAGTTTGACACAGGAAATGGGGAGGTATTGGAGGCTCTGATGGGCTTAAAAATGGACAAATCCCCACGCTGGTTGAACTGTATCCTAAGCTGCTGTGGGAGGCAAGGCAGGAAATTGCAGGGGCTCTGACACAAATTTTGATTCCTCTCTGGCCAGAGGACGGCTAATGTGGTTCAACTTTTCAAGAAGGATGTTAGAGATGAACCAGGAAATTACAGACCAGTGAATCTCATGTCAGTGGTAAGGAAACTACTGGAGAAAATTCTGAAGCAGGGAATTAATCTCCATTTGGAAAGCCATGAGTTGATTAGGGATAGTCAGCATGGCTTTGTCAGAGGAGGTCATGCCTAACAAATTTAATAGAATTTTTCAAAAACGTGATCGTGTGTGTGGATGAGGGAAGTGTTGTTGATTTAGTTTATCTGGATCTTAGCAAAGCCTTTGACAAGGTCCCAAATGGGAGACTGTTTGAGAAGGCTGAAGCACATGGAAACTTGGCAAGATGGATCAGAAACTTGCTTGGTAATAGGACACAAGAGTGGTGGCAGGAGGATATTTGAGTGACTGGAGGCCGGTGTCCCGTGGCGTACCACAAGGTTCAGTATTGGGACCCTTATTGTTTGTTATATACATAAATGATATAGATGAGAATGCGGGGGGAATGATAAGTAAGTTTGCAGATGACAACAAGATTGGTAGGGTGGTTAATCGTGAAGGAGGTCGTAGATTACAGGAAGGTATAGATGGGTTGGTCAGATGGGCAGAGCAGTGGCAGATGGTATTTAACCCTGATAAGTGCAACGTGATGCACTTTGGAAGTAGTAACAAGACAAGAACAAAGAAAAGAAACTGGCCTTCGGCCCTCCAAGCCAGTGCCAATCATGATGCCCTAACTAAACTAAGAAAAAATCTTCTGCCCTTACTTAGTCCGTATCCCTCTATTCCCTCCATATTCATGTATCCATCCAGATGCCTCTTAAATGTTGCTAATGTGCTGCTTCCACCACCTTCCCTGGCAGCGTGCTCCAGGCACCCACCACTCTCTACCTGAAAAACTTGCCCCGCACATCTCCCTTAAACTTTCCCCCTCTCACCTTGAACCTGTACCCCCTTGTAATTGACACTTCCACTCTGGGAAAAAGCTTCTGACTATCCACCCTGTCTGTGCCTCTTATCATTCTTTAGACCTCTATCAGGTCTCCCCTCAGCCTCCGTCTTTCCAGCGAAAACAATCCTAATTTGTTCAACCTCTCCTCATAGCCAACACCCTCAAGACCAGGCCATCCTGGTGAACCTTCTCTGCACTCTCTCCAAAGCTTCCACGTCCTTCTGGTAGTGTGGTGACCAGAACTGCACGCAATACTCCAAATGCGGCCTAACTAAGGTTTTATACAGCTGCAACATGATTTGCCAACTCTTGTGCTCAATGCCAAGGCTGATGAAGGCAAGCATGTCATATGCCTTCTTAATCACCTTGGCCAACTTTGTTGTCACTTTTAGGGAACTGTGGACCTGCACGCCCAGATCCCTCTGTATGTTAATGCTCCGAGGGATTCTGCCATTTACAGTATAATTCACACCCAAATTTGATCCGCCAAAATGCATCACCTCGCTTTTGTCCGGATTAAACTCCATCTGGGAGTATTTAATGAATGGCAGGACACTGGGAAGCTCAGAGGAACAGATGGATCTTGGGTAATTATTCACAGGTCCCAAGTTGGCAAAGCAGGTGAATAGGTTAGTTAAGAAGGTTTATGGGACAATTGCTTTTATTTGTCATGGCACAGAGTATAAGAACAAGGAGGTTATGTTGGGGCTGTACAGAGCGTTGGTTAGGCCACTGTGCAGTTCTGTCACCTCACTATAGGGAGGATGTGATAGGACTAGAGGGGATACAGAGGAGGTCCACCAGGATGATGCCTGGGATGGAGCTTTTGAATTATAAGGAGACTGGATAGGCTTGGATTGTTTTCTTTAGAGCAGAGAAGGCTGAGGGGGGACATGATTGAGGTGTATAAGATTATGGGGGGGTATGAACAGGGTGAGTAGGGAGCAGCTGCTCCCCTTGGTTGAGGGGTCAATCATGGAGGTGGTGGGGGGGATAGTTTTAAGATAAGAGGCAGGGGGTTTGAAAAAACCATTTTCAGTCAGTGTGGTGGGAATCTGGACTGCTCTGCCTGGGAAGGTAGTGGAGGCCGGAAACCTATAACCTTTAGAAAATATTTGGACGAGTGCTCGAAATATCCTAACATTCAAGGATATGAGACAAGTGCTGGAAAATGGAAATTCAGTGGTAGTTATTGTCGGTGCAGACTCGATGGGCCAAAGGATATTTGCTGGGCTGTATGACTCTGAGGCTGGGAGACACAGGGGGGCCAGGGATTGATATTCAGACACTGGGATATGCAGTGACCTATATTCAATCAATGGCTCATTTCCTGTAGGATGGTGCAATCTGACCATTCCTGCACTCCTCATGTTTATCTTCTGTGGATGTGTTACACCCCATGTGTTTTTCTCTGCCCTAGTCTGCCCTTCAACTCCAGTCAGTCCATCGCAGCACGCTCCCTTCCCCCACCCCCTCCCTGGTCAGTCCGTACCAGCTGGCCCAGCCCAGCCTGATAACTCAGCCTGTCCCAGGAAGGAGATTGTGTGACTCTGCCCAGCACTGAAAGGCCATCACTGGCTCAGTGTCCCTGCAGAAACCATCTCGCTACCAAAAATTTATCAAACCATTAGACGAAGAATAAAATTTGGAGTTCCAGCGGCTAGAACGGCTGTGGGTTCAGCTCCATGCGATACTGTCCGAGTCTCGTTCGGCTCCAGTAAGCCAATTGGCTGCCTAAAAAGCAGGAGAACCAATTTCTTAGATGAACCTGGATTCCAACCTCACACTTATTCCAGAACTGGAATGTCAGTGACTCCCTGGGATCTAACTCCACAACCTTCAATCACAGACAATAAAGCTACACAGAAATATATTGTGTTAACCAAACCAGGCAATGCTACAACAAAGGACCCTCATAAAGTTTCCTGTACCGAGTTAATGCATAATGCAGGGGGCGACTCACATTCACTCAGTCTTTGGCACTGCTGCAATCATGCCAGGAGAGTCATGGGAGGTCTTGTATGTCCTGTATCTAACCCTGTGCTGTCCCTGTCCTGGGAGTGTTTGATGGGGACAGTGTAGAGGGAGCTTTACTCTGTATCTAACCCTGTGCTGTCCCTGTCCTGGGAGTGTTTGATGGGGACAGTGTAGAGGGAGCTTTACTCTGTATCTAACCCCGTGCTGTCCCTGTCCTGGGAGCGTTTGATAGGGACAGTGTGGAGGGAGCTTTACACTGTATCTAACCCTGTGCTGTCACTGTCCTGGGAGCGTTTGATGGGGACAGTGTAGAGGGAGCTTTACTCTGTATCTAACCCCGTGCTGTACCTGTCCTGGGAGTGTTTGATGGGGACAGTGTAGAGGGAGCTTTACTCTGTATCTAACCCTGTGCTGTCCCTGTCCTGGGAGTGTTTGATGGGGACAGTGTAGAGGGAGCTTTACTCTGTATCTAACCCCGTGCTGTCCCTGTCCTGGGAGCGTTTGATAGGGACAGTGTGGAGGGAGCTTTACACTGTATCTAACCCCGTGCTGTCACTGTCCTGGGAGCGTTTGATGGGGACAGTGTAGAGGGAGCTTTACTCTGTATCTAACCCCGTGCTGTACCTGTCCTGGGAGTGTTTGATGGGGACAGTGTAGAGGGAGCTTTACTCTGTATCTAACCCCGTGCTGTACCTGTCCTGGGAGTGTTTGATGGGGACAGTGTAGAGGGAGCTTTACTCTGTATTGTGCTGTGTGCTAACACTGGATTGCATTTTCAGGACTACTTCCCCCACCTTCTTAGGATTTAAAATCTAATCCCCTGCAGTCAACAATAACCTTACCCATAATTAAAGTCTGACATAACCAGTTGTTTGGAATCTGACATTCATCCAATTCTACTTTGCAACATTTAAAGTTTATAGAAAATTATTTATGATGATGTCATGTAGGTTTCCAGTGCCAAAAGGCCTGGGAGGAAGAACAAGTCTGAAACAGGTTTTCCACACGTTGGCAATCAGGAAGCTACAAAGGTTCAGCAGGAGGATGTTGTGTAGACTCAGCTTCTGTAGTCATTAAAGCAGCAGCAATGAAAGGGTGAATGTGCCTATAATGAGAGGCCAGCACATTGGGAACTGGAACATTAATTACACGCCTGTCTCTGCCTCGGCCCACACACCTATTTATAGAATCCTGATGCAGGCAGAATGAGTCTACACCCAGACAGCGAGTCAGCAGCTCTCTGCAATAATTAACAGGCGGAGGGAGTCTCATCTACTGCACAGAATGTGAAGCTGCGGCATCGAGGCAGCGCAGTGTTTGACAACATTTCGTCACAGCTAAAGGCACAGCAGCCACTGCGTCCAGCACATTCCAAACCCAATCAGAATTCCTACACACAAAATCACCTCAATACCTGCTCCCGCTGCCTTGATACACTAACCCACCAGAGGTCAAGGAAGAGGAGTGTGTCCTGGTAAAACACTCTTGCTCCAAGCTGCGAACAGACATGACTGAGTGAAGTTAGATCAACAATTTGATAGATTTTCTACCAACTGAGCAACCAGTGCTCCAGCAACCCAGATCAACATCAGTGAGACAGCATCAAGCTTTCAACCAGTTCACACCCACTGCTAAAGGGAATGCTTCAAACACCAACCTGTAGCTTTACTGCATTTAGACACCATCCCTTACCAAAATCTCCAAAGGGGTTTTATAGAGCATTATCAAACAATAGCGGACAGACCACATAAGCAGATGCTAGGTCAGGTGGCCAAAGGTATGGCCAATGAGATAAGTTTGAAGGACTATAAGACAGAGGAGCAGAATTAGGCCATTCGGCCCATCGAGTCTGCTCCGCCATTCAATCATGGCTGATATTTTTCTCATCCCCATTTTCCTGCCTCTTCTCCATAACCCCTGATCCCCTTATTAAATCAAGAACCTCTGTCTTAAAGACACTCAGTGACCTGGCCTCCACAGCCTTCTGCAGCAAAGAGTTCCACAGATTCACCACTCTCTGGCTTAAGAAATTCCTCCTCGTCTGTGTTTTAAAGGATCGTCCCTTTAGCCTGAGGTTGTGCCCTCTGGTTCTAGTTTTTCCTACTAGTGGAAACATCCTCTCCATGCCCACTCTATCCAGGCCTCGCAGTATCCTGCAAGTTTCAATAAGATCCCCCCTCATCCTTCTAAACTCCAATGAGTACAGATCCAGAGTCCTCAAACGACAAGCTCTTCGTTCCAGGGATCCAAGAAGTGTCCTAAGAAAGAAACAAGATAGAGGGGCTTAGGGACAGAATTCCAGATCTCAGGTACCTGAAGGCACAATGGGGCAATTAAAATTAGGGACAAAGACACCCTAGCCAGACGTTCACAGAGATGTTGGAGGATAGCACATGTGTAGAAGGTCACTGGCTTAGAGAGAGGGCTAGGCCACGGAAGGATGAGAATTTTAAAATGGAGGAGCAGGTAGGAGAATGGAGAGGCCACGGTCAGATTAACTATCACCTTATTGAATGGTGGAATAGGCTCGAGGGGCCAAATGACCTCTTCCTGCTTTTTTATAAATTGTTGCAGGACTGGGAGCCAGCAAGGTAACGGATGAACAGGACTTGGTTTGAGTTGGGACACAAGCAGAAGAATTTTGGACATGCTCAAATTTAGAAGTTTGGATTTGGGAGGGCAGCCAGGAACCACTTTGATAAAGTTGAGCTAGCGAAGATACTGCTCTGCTCTCTGGAATGGCACGGAGCAAGGTACAAAGGTCCAGTGATGGTCAATGGTAATGAATTAAATTGACCACAGCAACAGGTCAATACAAAGCCATGATTCTGATGTCTTATTGGCCATTGTAACAGGAAACAATGCAGAGTTCAGGAGTCAGAGTGTAGAACGGGTTCACTGGAGAATCATGGACAGACCGCAACAACAACCACAGACATTCATGGGCTATTGCAACTTCATGGCCAAGCTGACCATTGCTGAAATCAAAGAGTCACCAATTTTAAACTCATTTCAGACAAACATTTTCCTTTTGAAGGAAGGATTAATTGCAACAAACCCAAGCTAATGAGGTGAAAGTCCAGCAGCCTCTTATCTGCTACAGTCCATCCCAGTTTATTTATTAGTCACAAGTAGGCTTAGTTAACACTGCAATGAAGTTACTGTGAAAATCCCCTCGTCGCCACACTCTGGCACCTGTTCGGGTACACTGAGGGACAATTTAGCATGCCCTAAAAGAGGCCTAACCCGCACGTCTTTCGGACTGTGGGGGGAAAACAGAGCACCCGGAGGAAACCCACGCAGACACGGGGAGAATGTGCAGCCTCTGCACAGACAGTGAGCCAAGGCGGGAATCGAACCTGGGTCCCTGTCGCTGTGAGACAGCAGTGCTAACCACTGCATCATCATGTCACCTGGTCCGTGAGAGACGAGCTTTGTGTCTGTGGCTGAGAATGTTGCAGTTTCTCAGCTTCAAGCTGCGGGTTGATCAATCTCAGAACATATCTCAATAACTTCCCCTCCGGAAACCGCATGGTAACCACTGCTCACCACACGTTTCGTACACCTCAAAACACAAGAAACAAAGCTCAAGCTGGAAAGAAAGATTGAGGGGCAATGGGGTAAACACCCATCCCAGTCAGTGAGAGATTACACTATATTGGAGATGTTTAAAAAGTAAATTTTTCACCAAGGAATACTTCCTGTCAACTTTGCAAACCAGCAGTCAGCACAACACGAACAGAGCAGGGACTCACGTCCAGACAAGTGACCAGCCCAGCACCAGATATAGAAAGTAAAATAACTGCTGTTAGCACAAACTCTTCTAATGATGATCAGTCCTCAGGACAGTAAACCCAACAGACCAAAAGGTTGATAATTAACTGTGCCTCACTCAGATTAAACAACTTCCATCCATGTCTCTACAGATAGTTATGCTCTTGGAAAGATTGAATATTCAACACTTGCACTCACTCAGTCCAGGATAAATCCTATTTAATCTCAAAACCAATTTCAGCAACAAATTAAGAATCTTCTTTAAAACGCTTGACATATCCAGTAAATTCGGAATTCCAGTCCGCTTGGCTGTGTTACATTCAGTTTGTGTCAGCTGCTCCATCTTGCTGTTTTGGTTACACCCCGAGAGCAGACGCTTCATCACTCCTGATTCAAACATTGCTCAGATGTGCAACCACCTCTCCTACTCAGCTTCAATACATGATCTGGATGTTCCAGTCTTCCCAAAACAGGGCGTTCCTTACCAGATATGCCAGACTAGGTCCCACATTGCACAGATTTCATCTCAATGTTCTGGAAGAATCCAACAGCAACACAGTGGATTCAGCCCACTCACCATTCGTCCAAGTTTCATTCATCACCTGAAGGCAGATACACCAAAAAGCCAACAGATCACAGATAATGCTTGTGGGGCAGTGGAAATCCGGCACTGTGCAGGAACCGTCCTGATTCCAGGGCACAAATCCAATTCTCGGAAAGGATCAGTGTGAATGTTCAATCCCAAATACCACTGAAACACATCAGCCTGTAACAGGTGTGAAGCCAAGAGCCTGACAACGGGAGTGAATTTTTCAACCTTTTCTTTATTTCACCACCTTCATTCTAAACAAATATTGTCCTAGATTTGGCCGTCATCAAACTCACCTACAGCTTTTCCATGGGAATTTGAACCAGAATTTGTTGGAATGTCATTTAGTCTCTGCATCCTCTACAGGAGCTCTGAGACCGGTGTGAACTGAGCAAGCAACGGCAGAACTCCTTAACCAATAACGATGAAGAATGAGCAGTGCAGAGTTCAAATGAGAAAGAGCATGTTAGAATACTTAAATCAGGTCAAACTATGTACAGTAAGCAAGAGGGAGGGGGAAAAACATGGAATTGAGAGAGTGGGAGAGGTATGAGACAGAAACAGAGTAAAAGCATATTTTTAATCTTTAAATTTTCAACAATAACTAAAATCTGACGGAATGAGACTCCACACTTATGAAAGCTAACATTCAGTGTCAGAGGGATTGTCTGCAGTATTCCTGCCTTGGGGACTCAATGCTGCCAACAAATCCCAAGATCTTTCTCAAGCAACATATATAGAGTAGGAGTAAAAACAGAAAATGTGGGAGAGAGTTCATTATGATTCTTCTTCAGAACTGGAGCAACTTTACAAAGTACTCAGCGGAGAGGACTATACGGACTTGAATCGTTAACTGTATTTATTCAAAATGTCTCACTTTTCATTAAAATGTAGGAGTCATTCTTAAAATGATTTCACATTCTCTTACTCTTCAGTGAAGTTTATATTTGGTGCTCTCCACTGTCAGATGCACAGGATCAACTCCCTATTTTGCTGCCTCCCAGTGTTTACACAGAGCAGCTCCCACTGTGCGCGCACACAACCGTCCCCAGCTCCGAGCGCGCGCACACAACCGTCCCCAGCTCCGAGCGCGCGCACACAACCGTCCCCAGCTCCGAGAGCGCGCGCACACAACCGTCCCCAGCTCCGAGCGCGCGCACACAACCGTCCCCAGCTCCGAGCGCGCGCACACAACCGTCCCCAGCTCCGAGCGCGCGCACACAACCGTCCCCAGCTCCGAGAGCGCGCGCACACAACCGTCCCCAGCTCCGAGCGCGCGCACACAACCGTCCCCAGCTCCGAGAGCGCGCGCACACAACCGTCCCCAGCTCCGAGAGCGCGCGCACACAACCGTCCCCAGCTCCGAGCCACTAAACAATCCGAATAACGACAGAATCCATTCCAGCAGCGATGTGCCCTGAACTTTACCCTTCCTCTCGCTCCGAGGGCCGTTGCCCCTTGTTGGGGTTCAAATCCTCTGACTCCTCACTCCCGAGGTCATTCTGTGTAGGGCATTTAACACCAGGGTTCCTGGGAATGTTAGGGATTAGCATCATGGAGTATATTAATGTTGTGAGGGATTAGGATTTTCCAGGAATACGTTGAGATGTAGTGGCTACTCTTCACCAGATCTTCAATTAGTTCTCACAGCTTCACCTGAAGACCCAAGATATTCAGCCAGGTCTGATTGCAGTGTACCAAATTCCATTTAAATAGCACCTGTCACCTAATGAAGGCTTGTAACAGGTGTTTTCTAGCCAGTTGTCATACATAACACACCCAGAGTATTCACTGATACAGTATGATTAGCATCTACTGCTGTAGATTATAAAGAGCCACGTTGGTTCAAGTTTAACTCTCTCATCTCTTAGTAGAATAAGCTCAAGACTTGCATTTACATAGCAGCTGCCAGGATGTCCCAAAATGCTGAACAGCCAATGGTGTACTTTTGAAGTGCAGTCACTGCTGTAAGTTGGAGATCTGGCTGTTAATTTGCATACGGCAAGATCCCACAAACAGCAGAGTGTTGGCTGGACAATCCGTTTTACATTTCTTCTAATCCAAGATGCTGGCTGAGGATAAATATTGTCACTGGCCAGAACTCCCTGTTCTCCATCCAAATCACATCACCCGGAGGGGCAGACATTTGTACGTTCAATTTCACCTCACATCTGAAAGACAGCACCTCCAACAGTGCACATTGGAGTGTCAACCGAGTTTACAGGTTCAAGTCTCTGGATGGGGTTTGAACCCATAAACCTTACAACTCATAGGTGAGTGTGCTCATGAATTCAGGCCCCGCCTCAGGTTTTAAGCACATCATCTCGGTAGACATGGGAGCACAGCAATGCCAAAAGTGCCATTCTACAAAGGGAATATTAACCCCTTTTACCTATCTTGCAGGATGTAAAAGATCCCATGGGACAATTGGAAGAGCAGGTGGGGAGCTTTGCCAGTCAGCTGTCTCAATCAACATAGCCAGAAACAGATTAACTGGTTACTCGTGATCTGTATCTTGTGCACCAGTGAAACAGGATGATCATTGTTGCTGAGCTTCCAGATAGTGAATTGGAAGCAAAGCAAAGTTAGTAGCAATTCTGAGAGAGGATAGATAATCTATAAACAAACAGGTCTTTCCATTCTATTGATTTGTGTAAAATTGACACACCTCTGAATAGCGCCTCTTTTCAAATGGTTCCTCATAGTCACTGAAAATTCAGTCCAAAACTGACTTCCAAATAGGAGCAATGCAACTAGAGTCAGAAAGACAAAGAGAAAGCAGTATCTGCATTCCCTGCTTGGTCACAAACTCCTCCATTTAATCCTGGAAACTTTTGCACAATTCATTTTAATTCTAATTCATTTTCAATAGTTCCTTTTGGGATGGACGAGTTGAGAGGCAGACGTATCTGTATCTCATAAACATGGCCTTGCCCCTGGAATCAAGAGCTGGGTCCATCATTGATGACAGCCAGGATACTGACACACTGCATGGTACCCTCATGTAATGCATCCCCAATCCTCTAACCACCGCAAGGCCACATTACTGCAGCAGGAACTGAACTTGATTGACCGTGTTTGTGCTGTAAATTGGGCCACCCAATCTGCATGATGGCCAATCCAATTCCTGAAACGCAATGATGCAATCAAATCAATAACTCAATGTTTATTTATCAGCTGAGACTTGCCGGAACGTCCCCTTCACTCAGACCAGCAATCCCTGGTCAGTCAAATTCACGACAATCACCGACTGCAATCTCTGCCGTTTCCGACAATGAATTCCATTTCCATTTTGCTAAATCTCTGATCAAAAGCTCAGAATCTGATTGGCTACTTTCACGTGGAAACATTTTTAACACAATGCTAAGAATTTCTATCGACCTGCTTTTAAAACTTTTACCATAAATCTGCCACATTTAAGAACATTTATCTTGCACTTTCACACAAACATGTCATTGTCAACTCTGAATGTTCCTCAGAATATTCCAGCATTCCGTACCATTTTGCATTCCCCTATATTGGGTGTTTGAGGGAATTACAGCAAGCTCAAGGAGACACAACAAGAGTAGGATAAAAGATTTTGCCCTTTTCTGTGAATTCATTTCACCCCAAGATAAACATCACGTTTCTGGAAATGTATAACAACTACTTTTTCTGAATCAGAACAAGCCCGATCCCAACTTCGCACCCCACCCCCCGGACAACTGCCCCCCCCCCCCTCCCCCGGACAACTGCTCTCCCCACCCCACCCCCCCATACAAACGACCACAGGTTACTTGCTAGTTTAATGGCAGCCATTAACTCCTGGGTGTTTGTCATTCCACTCCCTGGCATTACAGTTAATCCTAGTGGGATGTCACTAGGATTTACAGAGTCATGCTTACTGCACTGACAAGGGTAATGCTTTCAGTTTAACTTAGAAAAACAGCAGTAACAATCCCAGAGAGACATACAATTAAGACTGAATTTTAACTGGTTCTGTCACACTAAAGCCGCTATCCATCTGGGTAAGATTCCCGGTCTTCACAAATGAGGAGGCTATTCAGTCCATCGAGCCTGTGCCAGCTCTTTGATGAGGAGATACCGGTGTTGGACTGGGGTAAACACAGTAAGAAGTCTCAGGTTAAAGTCCAACAGGTTTATTTGGTAGCAAAAGCCACCAGCTTTTTGAGCCACCAGCTCTTTCGGACAGCTGTCCAATTAGCTGTTCCCTGCATTTTCCTGGTACCCCTGCAATGTTTCCTTTTCAACGACTGATCCAATTATCTTTGAAAGTTACGATGAATCTGCCTCCATCACTCATTGCAAACGGTAAGTGCAAAATTCTCACCTTGCCACTAGTTCTTTAGAGAAATACCTTCCATTTGTGTCCTCTGGATATGAAGTCTCTGCCATTTAATTATTCAGTCAATATCTTTCATCATTTTGAACATCTCCACCAAATCTTCAATAAACTTTCTCTGTCGTAAGGAGAGAAAGGCCCTCCAAAGGCCCTCACCCCCGGTGCCCACTCACCCCCGGTGCCCACTCAACCCCCGGTGCCCACTCAACCCCCGGTGCCCACTCAACCCCCGGTGCCCACTCAACCCCCGGTGCCCACTCAACCCCCGGTCTAGTGAATGTCCCGCACAACCTGACAGCACTTTGTGTGCAAAATGGTCCCGGTCGAAGGGGGCTGTTTGACCCCGGGCAAAGCAGGGGGTTTGTCCCGAGTGAAGGGGGGGGGGGGTCGTCCCGGGTGAAGGGGAGGGGGATCGTACCGGGCGAAAGGGGAGGGGGGGGGGGGGTTTGTCCCGGGGGGGGGGATTTTCCCGGGGGAAGTGGGGGGGGGGGATTCTCCCGGGGGAAGTGGGGGGGGGGGGGGGGGATTCTCCCGGGGGAAGTGGGGGGGGGGGGGATTCTCCCGGGGGAAGTGGGGGGGGGGGGGGATTCTCCCGGGGGAAGTGGGGGGTTCTCCCGGGGGAGGGGGGGTTCTCCCGGGGGAGGGGGGGTTCTCCCGGGGGAGGGGGGGTTCTCCCGGGGGAGGGGGGGGTTCTCCCGGGGGAGGGGGGGTTCTCCCGGGGGAGGGGGGTTCTCCCGGGGGAGGGGGGTTCTCCCGGGGAGGGGGGGTTCTCCGGGGGAGGGGGGGTTCTCCCGGGGGAGGGGGGGTTCTCCCGGGGGAGGGGGGGTTCTCCCGGGGGAGGGGGGGTTCTCCCGGGGGAGTTCTCCCGGGGAGGGTTCTCCCGGGGGAAGAGGGGGGGTGGTTCTCGCGGGGGAAGAGGGGGGGGGGGTTCTCCCGGGGAAGAGGAGGGGGGGTTCACCCAGGAGAAGAGGGGGGGGTTCTCGCGGGGGAAGAGGGGGGGTTCTCGCGGGGGAAGAGGAGGGGGGGGTTCTCCCGGGGGAAGAGGAGGGGGGGTTCTACCGGGGGAAGAGGGGGGGGGTTCTCCCGGGGGAAGAGGGGGGGGGTTCTCCCGGGGGAAGAGGGGGGGGGGTTCTCCCGGGGAAGGGGGGGGGTTCTCCCGGGGGAAGAGGGGGGGGGGTTCTCCCCGGGGGAAGAGGGGGGTGTTCTCCCGGGGGAAGAGGGGGGGGGTTCTCCCGGGGTAAGAGTGGGGGGGTTCTCCCGGGGGTAGAGGGGGGGGGGTTCTCCCGGGGGAAGAGGGGGGGGTTCTCCCGGGGGAAGAGGGGGGGGGTTCTCCCGGGGGAAGAGGGGGGGGGGGTTCTCCCGGGGGAAGAGGGGGGGGGTTCTCCCGGGGGAAGGGGGGGGGTTCTCCCGGGGGAAGAGGGGGGGGTTCTCCCGGGGGAAGAGGGGGGGGTTCTCCCCGGGGGAAGAGGGGGGGGGGTTCTCCCGGGGGAAGAGGGGGGGGGTTCTCCCGGGGGAAGAGGGGGGGGGGTTTCTCCCGGGGGAAGAGGGGGGGGGGGGTTCTCCCGGGGGAAGGGGGGGGGGGTTCTCCCGGGGGAAGGGGGGGGGGTTCTCCCGGGGGAAGGGGGGGGGGGTTCTCCCGGGGGAAAGGGGGTGGGGGGGGGGTTCTCCCGGGGG